>NW_025047686.1:0-221255 GCF_018831695.1 Puntigrus tetrazona | reverse complement strand
AACCTCCATCATCCCACTGTTCCATTCTCTGAACTTAAAAGCACATGAACACCCTCTATAATGAACTTGGTTAAGTGAACACAAACATGATGTTATATAATAAGTGGAGCAACCTTGCAAGCTAGCTCTCATTATCATCAATATAGCTCATCATCAATAAGAACACAACTGGAGTTTGAGTATGACAAACTTTAAATTCTACAGAACATCAACCTGCTTGGATGATTTGTAAATAATCATCCAGATCTCATGACTACATCATATTTACTAAATACAAAAGGAGAACATCCATTTAAACTACATTTAAACTGTAGGAAGAATGATTAACCGAGATACTCCAAGTCAGCTGGAACATAATCTGATCTAATCACATTTTAAACTTTGAACTGAAAATGGAACAAGAATGATCCTGGAGAAGAATTCAAGAGTTCAAGTCCTGATTTAGTCCGTATACTTACTGTTATAGAGTTAAGGCAAGTATATTAATGCTACATGTAATTGAGATATAAACAAAGGAAAAGCTTTCTCAGAGATTTAATTTCAATAATGAAACATATCATCATCTGTCATTTGATCATGAAGATAGAGAAATAAGGCAAAAAAAATGATTTATACTTAGAATTCATTTCCTGCCATATTAAAACACACATAAAACACTTCATCACTTTCACTAAGTACTCAGCAACATTTCTTCTCGTAAATTCACACTGTAAAAAATGCTGCTTTATAGAAGAACTGTTCTTTAAATGATCCACATTCAGAGTGGCCCTGACTATTACCAACATATTTCTAAGTCATTTACTTTATAGCCTGATATTTAAGTCACCTCAAAAACAACAACGCATCCAGCACTTGAGGTTCACGCCAAACCAACATCAATCAGCTACACTTCAGGCACACCACATTCAACTACACACATTTGGATTCTCACCAAGGATACTACTGACTTTGATACAATTTCAACATTTTATAAACACACACACACACACACAAAAGAACAAGAGAACATTCTTTGCTATGTGGTTTCACTCAACCATGAAATAAATGATTTTCTACCAATAAAAATCATCAGATCCAGTGGTTTTTCCAGTTCACATTATTTGAGCTAAGAGATCCCCACAATCCCTCCATCTGCTTAGGTAGTTGCAAAACATAATGCACCATATTGATCGTATCATCCTGACCTCGCTGCCTGCAAACTGCAGGGGTCCCGTAAAAGTCCTTTGGATAACCTAAGACCAGTTTGTCAATGATTTCTTGACCACAGACATTAGGCCACAGTCTGCAATCCAATTAAATCAGTAATTTAGTTTCCCTTGGGATGGGGATGATGGATGGCAAGGTCGGTGGTATGAAGGGGATCATAGCCATGCTCATGGATCGTTGAAGATCTGTGCAAAGATGGGGGTGCCACCTGGTCAGCACAGATTTCAGTCAGGTCTGGGCTCAAAGCGCTCTTCTTTGTTTTTTCTGAATACCTAACACACACGGGCTGACAGGCAGGTGTGTGGGGGAGTAATCGTAATAGTGTAGAACGGTGTCTCTTCAGACCTGCAGTAAAACCCAAAACTTTACAAGCAGCGCTGCAGGGGACATGGTCTTGTAGTTGGTATGTCTTCGACCTTCCACATGAAGCTGTGTCCCTGGAGGAGAACTGAGTCTGAAGCTGTTCGAATAATTCTCCTCTTGCCACTCTGAACTTCCTTCCAGCGCAGTATTTGGCCCATTTTATACAAGACTTTGGCAGCAACCATGTATTTGTCGCTAAGAAATGAAATAAGTCCAGAAAGGTATTACGTCCCCAACTGATATGATGTTCCAGTCTCTGCAAGCTCGCTGAGATCTTTGGTGAAGGGTTTCAAAACAGTCCAACCAGTGAGGTTTAGCTGATTTCAGCTTCCTACTGTAGGTCTGCAATGAGCAGATTTGTTCGCCATACAGTGGATCGTGGAAAGTCGCATCTTATTACTGTGTAACAGTGATCCAGCATATTACTGTCTCTGGCTGAGCGGCAACATGCTGTCTGGAATTGGCAGTTCAGCGGAAGATTGCCTTATTAAAGGCCCCGAGAATGATTGAAACAGAAGTCCAAGACTAAAAGCATTAATGACATAAAAACCCCGCCCAGCATAAGATAAACTGGAATGGTGTTGCCAATGAACCATAAACTACAGTACTGAATTAAAAAGTCGGCTAGTTTTCAATATATTTATTCGTCGGTCAGTTTTCGCTGATAAAAGCAGCATATGCTGGTTAGGTGTGTTTTAAAGCTGAGATTAGTTTATGTTTGTTATACCACCACATCTAAGTGTTTTCAAAACATAGACTACACAGTACAAAAAGTTATAACATAGATACAATTTTACTCCCAAAAACACTTCTAAAAAAAAATCTAAGAAGGCAAAGGATGAATGGTGGATATTGTTTAAGAAGCCACAATATATAGAGTTATTTATAGTCATACATTTGTCCAAATCAATTTGAAACAAAGAAACAAAGGTTTAGAGTAACAAACTTATTATGAATATAAAATTTAGTCAAATAGAAAACACAAGCACTATGTAATATTGTCCTGGGCTTGTAATGTATCTGTTCCACATGAACGCCTTAATTGAATCAACGACCAATTATCTCGTATGTACAGGAAACCATGCAAATATGGTTATATGAAATCGCAAAATAATTGTAAAACACACGTCTGCTGCACTGCAGGTCTGCAAACCATTCATATCTCCAAACTATCCCAATCGTTTTTTCTTGAGTGGCTTTTCGCTTCCATTGGAGATGCGCGCAACAAGCGAATTATTCGCGCGTCTGAACTTGATCCAAGTGTATTCGGTTACTGCTGTACGCCGCCATTTTACATTTATCGAACGTCACCGACTATGGTTACAGGTGATCACTAACAGGATTGGCGCTATCAATCTTTTCACCAGCCAAACCGATGGTTTTGTCGCTAACACCGCTTTAATATAACCAAAACAGCTTGCAACGCCGCTCATAGCCTCTAGGCCCAGACTCGGGATTTCAAAGGCAACATTGCTTTAAAAAATGCATCGACTAGCCCGAATCATGTTCAATCATTATGCAAATTGCGATACGACAGACTTCAGAAAGTTTTGGAGTGGAGCAACCCTGCAAATACAGACTCATGGTTAGTCTAGTCAGAGGACATCGTCTGATCTCGATCTCACAGTGCAGATATCACTGGCCTGGCTGGTGTGCAGACTTCGAACTAAAGTGCAATCGGCCGACCTGCATACAAAGTTCAGAATCGCAGATACAGACATACAATGTCTACAACGACAACACGGAGAGGGTTTATGGAGGCCCCAGAGGAGCCTGCAAGAAGAGTGCAGAACTATGCTTACGCATCCTCAAATTCAGGAAAGTGTTTTTTAGCTGATGATGATGTCCTGGGTCATATGTGCGGGCTAGTGTTTTCTATCTGTTCCTCTTAGCCAGAAAGGTGACAGCAAGAGGAAGAAAAACCAATTTCGGGCTTTCTAAGAAAAAGCACGTGAGGCCGAAGCTTCCCTCTGGCTCCAAGGAAGACAGTGGACCATCACTGCAGCTGGACCCACAGCTCTGGACAGCCTGCACTGACGCCAATTTTTGAACCACCGGGTGACAATGAGAGACTGGAGCCACAGAGCCTCAGTAAGTAAGTGGTGGATACACCCTGGCCAAGCTCTGGCTGGGCATCGCCTATCATTAAGAGGAACTGTGGTTCTGGCCAGAAGGTTACAGTGTCGTCATCCAATCCGAGAGTCGCAAGAAACAGCTCACCTCAGCCTCCAGGTGAAGTGCCTGTTGACACTAGCAGGCCTTCCAGTCACCTAAAACCCAGTCAGCACTCCAGATTTGACGACTCTACACCCAACTGCCTCTGAGGACAGACAGAGAGACTGGAAAGTGAAATCTTCCAGTGAGAATAAACTGCAAACAGGACATTCATGTAGCTTAAGTAAGCCAGTAAAAAAAAGTTCACTTGTCTTTAATAGTTGTTGGTTAGTCAAATTGCTGGTCTTAGTTACAAAGAATGGGGGAAAATAAGAGAAGAACCGCTTCTCTTCTGTAAGGAGTGTGAAGACTATAGCTGCCTTCAGCTGGCTAAGAACAAAGTCGGGTCCCTCAGGACTTCATCCATCTAATAAAATCAGGGCCATTCAACTGAACTAAAAGAGCAAATAATGTAACTTCTAGGCAAATATATAAAAAAATTAAAGATACTACTTCTCAGCATCATGCAACTTCAAATTATCTAGCAAGCTTACAACTTTAAACACATTGTACACATAATATTTAAAGACAAAACATATGTCTAAAGGTTTCACACGTATAATGTGTTGTTGCTGTTATGTTTTTCTGTAAACTCTTTCACTCACATGGTAAGAAAATAATATTGGAGAAGGAGGAAGCAAAAGGGCAAAAGAGAAAATCAGATTTGATGGCAAAAAGGTAGACAAACATTTTGTCTCTGCATTCAAACCTGAAGAAAGTGGCCCTAAAAAGAATAATCAGTTTATTCTATAGTTCACCCCTTCAGCAGAGCAGTTGAAGGTTTAAAAGTAAATATGCTCAACTCAGGTATGTTTTTTTTTGTGGTAATACAATCAAATATATTATGTCTACATGAATCAGTATCTTCAAACTGTAAGCTGGCAAACATAGGCTCAAGTTGTTTAAGGTTTGTTGAGTTACCAAACCAGTTAAATGCGTGGTTTAGGACCCAGATCCTGAACTCTATTTAATGCAAAGTTGCACTGATGCTAGTGATGAGGCATGAAAAAATAAGTCCCCATCATACAATCCAAAGTGGAGTGGTTTGGAAGATCTCTAAAGAGTCTACGCCATTATGGAGTATCCAGATCCTGCGTAGAGCTGCTGACTCTACCAACGGCAATCCTGGTGCATGAACAGACCACACAGCACGACGATCACAAACAGCGGCAGCAGTGCAGCACTGCACTTAAGCGCGTGTTTTTCACAACGACATTCATCCGCATAACCTCTGCGAGTAGTACACCTGAGCTCAAGCTAATAGATTTTGGCTAGCGTCAACTGTTTAGTAGCGAAGTGGCTGCGATAGCATGCAGTATAGAGGTGGAGCTGGCATCTTGTGTAAACCAACATTTAGTGACTTATCATTGATCGTGATACTTACAACTGTCGCGCTGAAAAAATAACCTGCTTGCGAACAATGGATTACGTACGCTCGAACTCATCATCAGCGGCAGATTCCACATGCCGGCTCTACAAACGCCTGGGGCTCTTGGAGCTTGCTGCGCTGAGATGATGAACGTGTGTCCCATTTCATATAAAGAAATCATGAAGCTGGTTAGGTTTGTAAACCACATTTATCCAGGCAGTGAGAGAGAACAGCACTGATCACACACCACACACACACACACACACACACACAATACACACAGCTTCTGGGTAAGCAGACAATGTGTAGAGATGTCTGTCTAGTAAAAGCACAGACTTTAGTATTTAATAACTGACAAAGCAGAGGTTAGATATGCGCTCAGAGATATAAGTTTGGGGAATAAGTGTAGCAAATTCTTTTAACTTTAAATAAACCTCAAGTTTCAGAAGCTGATCACACATGCCAAATCCCAAATGTCAAGACAACACACTTTAACCAGCTCTCCTAAAAACAGAATACTGATGTGATTGTCCAGTGTCTGTCGCAGACTCCAATTTTCAGTGTCACTTTGAGCAGCCCTGGTAATGACTGGTTTAAAACAAAAAATGAAGGGGAGGATTGAGTCAGAAATAAAACATCGATAGGATAAAAATAAATGTTTTCAAGCGACTTAGAGGAACCGTTTCCTTCGGAGATTGGTGAAGTTTTTGGTTTGCAGTGATAAAGCACTGCAGGTTACTCGTCAGACGTGGTTCATTTCCTTCGTGAAAAATTTAACCAGTATTAGCATTAGTTATTTTCTTCAGACAAAAGTGGTGAAGTCTTCTCCTGTTTTTCAGTGGATCAGTATGTGTCCGGTCTGCTGCGTTGGAAGGATGTTATCAGAGCCACAGATCAGTAGGAAGTGCTGACATGAAACGAACTCTGACTGTCTGTGCCTAGACGCTCCAAATCTGCCAGCCTCTTGAAAGACTTCATGTTTTTTTGATATAGCCCAGATCAAATGACAGTTTGAAAGATTGTTTGAGATTCAATGAACCTTATGCTGGTACATTAATCTTTTCATCAGTCCACTGCTTTACCTTGATGTTACTTATAATAGGGAATCATTTTTTCCATCGAACACCACAAAAATTAATTGCAATACATTTACATTTTTACTAGAAGACATCTCTTGAATTGAGGATCAGGGTAAATTGTACTTGTTTCTTCTAAACATTTAAGTATTTCTGTAGCTTCTATGCTGTACTTGCAATTTTATTTTCTTAACATTCTCAACCAATCAAATGAAAGGTTAGAGGTGCCGAGAGAAGAATGGAAGTGAGGTTTTGGGAACTCTACTGCGCAGGTGTGGCAGAGGTGAAGTAACCAGGTGGCAGGAAAGATCAAACTTCTCAGTATGAAAGGGGACTGAAGAATTTCACCACGCCACTCATGGGGAATTTCATCAAAAAGTAAATTGAATAAATCCACTCCAAAACAGGCTAACACAGATTCGTACTCACCAATTAAGAGTCAGAAGTGGGCCAGTGAAACACTTCTTTATTGACAAATCTTGATAAATAGGATTTAGCTTGGTCTAGAAGGTTGCTGGATCTAAAAAAGACAATTTCAAAAAGTCGTATTGAATAATAAAACTAGGGGAGACAGACCACACCACTCAGCTGCGTGACTCACTGCATTTCACTGTGTGTAGACACACGGCACACTCACTAACACACATTCACACATGGGGAGGTGATCACCACGCCAGAGAAGATACCACCACCTTAAAAGAGACTTGGCCCCGTGCTCAGGCCCTGTCACCACAAAATAGCAGGTCAGCAACTTGTCACTTGAGAATGAAATAGAATTATCTACACAACCAATCAGGAGCAGGAACTTACAACAAGAAAGAGATCAAAAACAAAATGTGTAACCCACTCAGAATAGAATCTTTCTGAGTGCAAGTTACGGTTGACGCTTTTCATTTAGAGTTTGTTTCATTCAGTCTCATTCAGAACTGAACATACTGAGTCTAACATTTAGCTTATACCTGAGTCACAAAATATGTGTGCTTGCAGTTCCTTAAGAGAATGCCAGGTTTGCATTAATACTGATTGGGGGGTGCACAGGTGAAGAAACTTGCTTTTGCCCTACATGTTAGGACATGAATTCTCGATTTTCATTGGGTAGTATGTGTTAAGTCCCGCCCTCTGGGTAAAATAAGGATGGAGTGGTTAATAAGGGAGAGAAGAGATGCCGCAAAAATAAGTGAACTGATCGGAGATTTACTGAAAATACTGGAGGAAATATGCAAATTAATTGATAAATCATCCGACTAATACTTATATATAGTGTGTGTATACTACAAGTTATTTACTCTATTGTGCTAGTTTATGTCTGTATGTCTCATGTCTGCTTTCCGCCGGCGTCACGCCATTCCAATTGCTTTGGAGGCTGAGACAGACGGAAGCTTGAAGTGGGCTTTGATAATAATCAAACGAGGACAGAAGGACGAGATTTGACGTTTGTCGTGTAATTGTCCTTATAAAACCAGATAGCGCTCCAGATCACCGCAGGTTCAGTTCCTCTGGCTGTGCTGGAGTGTGATTCCACATCGCCACCGGGACGCGCAGTACGAGGATCTGCAGGAGCGTCACTGTGGGAGTTTCCCGCGATCGAATGTAAAGTTCAGTAAAGGAATCCAGGTACACTGGTTTTCTCATTTGTTTGCTGTTCAGAGAGTGAAGAGGTTGTTTTTCTGTTTCCACGGCCACCACGCACTAAGCTGACACCAGGCCTGCTCGTGTGGGTTATATGTGTGTGTGTAAGTCTGTTTGTTATTTTATCAATTCATACAAAGTTATTCATGTTGGCTTTAGGTTTGTGGAGTATCTAGTTATTTTACACAAAAATTCATTACAGTATACATTTTATTACCAGTGTGTTGATTATCCAGTTAACTCAAAGTGTATTTGACAATGTGAGCTCACTTCCTTATCCAGTCATTTGTGACATTTTCTGGGGCTAAATTTGTATCCAATGTGAGATCATCTTGATGGTGTGAATACTATGATGAGTTATTATAGTATTACTGCTTAATTCTACTTGAGAAAGTTAATCTATTTCTAACTCTTTCAATTTACTGGGGGTAAATTCTGTTATTTTCTTCTACTTCAAGTGTTTTATTTAAGTCTCAAAGAGTTTATTCTTGACTCAGTCGAACTATGTAAGTATATATTTTATTCTGATTAACTGTCACAAAGAAAAGTATATAGTCTCAAGTGACATCAGAGGGGCCTTTGTAATACCACTCCTCTTAGGCATTAGTTTTATTGAACCTGGATGCTACTCCTTACTAAGCCATTATAATAGGAGGTAGGGAGCTACATAAATTGGGGGCCTAGTCGGGATCTCCCTCTGGTAGAGTCACTGAAGAGAATTCCTGAAAGAAAAAAGACCAGGTCCAGACCAATGAGTCTCTAAGTGACACATCTTTCCACCTCATTTTAAGTAAATCGAGAGAGTGAATAAGCAGTCATCATGGCTCTGAGAAAAGACCTCATCAATGAAAGCAGAAAGCATCAGCTGGTCAAGGAGTGTTGGTGTTGATGAGAGCTGCATGCTTGTTAATGTTGATTAATGTACCTGTACACACAGAAGTGGCTAAGATGGAAGAGACTTTGGAAACTCATAAAAGCCCTAGGAAGAGTTACGTGTCAGAGACACAAGAGAAGGACCTACCTCACGATTTGTCTTTACAAAGTAGTGTGAGTGCAGACAAAGCATTGACACTACACCTACCTCAAGTGTGTCACCTGGGAAAATAAAGAGCCATGGACCATCACAGCAGTCCAACCAAGAGAATCCGTGACACTGACATCTGGTTTCTGGAGATTTTACTGAGAAACTTAAGTAAGTTCCTGATGAAAGAAGGTAAATCACTCAGTGACTGATACAAACTTTGTTTACTCCCGCAGCACAAACTGACCAGTGTCCTGAGTCCATCATACGTGCTGGCGGGTGAGGTCCTGGAAAAGACTGTAAGCAACCCAGTGATGCTGCATGCATACCGGCGTACCTGCACGATTTCCAGCCATAGTCTCTCCCCAGGAGAGGAGGGAATATGGAAACCTGGATTCGAACAAGCAAGGCTTATGATAACGGAGTGTGGAGTGCTCTGAAAAAGAAAAAACGACATTTAATCTGTAGAAAGCCTGAATGGACCTGCTCTGGAGATCATGGGAGCTGTCCGGTTTTCAGATCCTGAGGCGAGTGCCCTGCAGTACTTGGAAGCATTAGAGAGTACATCTGCACCTCCGAGTCTGGTGAGGACTTGTATTTCAAGTTTCCTGTCTCATGCGTCAGAACACTGGAAGACCCTCTCTGAATTCCCTCGCGTAAGGATAGAAAGATGCTCAACAAAGTTGCAGTAGAACGTGGTGGATTAACTCTCAGGACTAGTGGATAAAAGTGCAGAATTGAACAGTTAGTCTGAGAGGGCCGAATTCCACGACATGATGTTGCTCCAGCTACGGCTAAGAGAAAGAAAAAATCACCTACCTTCTTTTCTTAGTCTACTGAAGGAGATACGGGAGGCAGAGGAGAGTGAGGCATCTACGCCACAGGATGTCTGTTAAAGCCAAGGCTATACATTTTCATGAAGAAGAGAGAACCAGCACCTCTGTCATCAAGAACTCCAGGCTCAGAGATTCAAGAGCAGAACACAAATATGTGGAGGTGAGTCCAAACAGTGTGTCTACTTCATCCCTTGTAATTAAAGCCAAAGAAAAACAGATAAAGATGAAACAACTGAGCAATGCTAAAGTCCAGAGAGTTAAGAAAACAGATCAAAATTTGCAGCAGCAGTTGACCATTATGAGTGTTAGCTCTACTCACCTCTCACATCAAGTTTCTGAGAGGCAGCCAAACCTTCCACTTCGTACATGTCCCTGAAAAGGCAAAGTAACAAGAACAAGAGATGATTATTTCTGCTACAGATGTGGGGAGGATTGGACATATTGCGACAAAATGTCAAGCCTCCACAAATTTTGATCAAGTAATTCAAAAGCTTCATTCGTTTCATCTGACAAGCAGAGTGAGAAATGTATGAGACTAGCGACACTAGCAGAAAAGCCCAGAACCAAAAGCCTGTTTCTCCAAAAGAGTCAGACAGATGTGTCAGTGAGGTCAGCAGTCTTCCCAAAGGCCTGGCTGGACCAGCATCTACTGTGGAAGTGAAGCTTAATGGACATGCTATGTCATCAGCCCTGTTAGATCGGATCACAGGTGACGATCGTGTTTTGACAGCTGGTTTCCAGAATCTCAGCTGATGTGCCCATTCACCCCTGACTGGATTGTCAATATGGGGCCCCAGCTCATCCAATTACCCATACAAAGGGGCATATAGATTGTCGATGTTCACTTTCCTGTTTCTGTAAAATTCGAGTGGAAGAGCCATCTGTCCATTCTGGCCCTCGTGATGCCCTGATCCTCGGCTGGGTCCTCCCAAGTGCCAGTTATAATTGGTACTAATGTGGCAGTTTCTAACTAAACGCTCTCACAGCTTTCAGTCATGATACTGAAGGATCTAGTGCTGCACATGTTTTGAGAATCCAGAGCAAACACCTGCAATCCATCTGACTCGGGAAGCAAGAGACGAAAACTCCTCTTGACAAGCCCGAAGGAAAGGTTTGTTGGACAGGACCTGGTAACTGTGTAGTTCCATCATGGGAGAAGTATGTACTCTCATAAAAATGGTGACTGAAAAGCCTCTGGGAAAGAGATCTTTGTGTTAGATTCCCCTGAGGAAGACAGTCTTCCAGCTGGAACATTCATAACTCCTTTAGTTCTTCATCTTCAGCAGATAGATGGTGCAAAAATATCAGGTCCTGATTCATAATGAAACATCTAAAGGATATTTCTATCCTGCAGGAACTGTTAGTCGCCCATGTGTATCCCACTGACACGCTCTCACAGTGCCTTCGACGATACACAACAGCTCCAAACAAATAGACTCCAATGTTGTTTGATTTGGCGAGAGTCATCTATTCCTGAGCCTGGGAACATAGACTGGAAGCTCAGAAGTTGTCTGAAAGAGGGGATGTGTTTCTCCACCAGTGAGTGGGGCCGTTGAGTTGTGCCTGGTGTCGAGCATCACATCAGACTCATGAGACAACAAACCATTCAGAGAGCGCTCTAGGCGCATTGCACCTGCGGACATTGAGGATGTCCGCCGCCACATTAAAGAACTGTTAGCAGCAGGAATCATCAGAGAGTCCAGGAGTCCTTATGCATCGCCATAGTAGTTGCACAAGAAAGAAGAGTGGGGCAATCAGGATGTGCATTGACTACCGCACTCTAAACACTCGTGACAGTCCCTGATCAGTACACTCACGCGCGTATTGATGATGCCCTGGGACTGTTTGGCGGTAGTAAGTGGTTCTCCGTAGTGCTGGACCTCCGCGGCGGATATTATCAAATAGCCATGGCGGGCGAAGATAAAGAGAAGACAGCATTTATATGCCCTCTTGGTTTTCTTTCAGTTTGAACGGATGCCATGAGGATTACTGGAGCTCCAGCCACATTCCAGCGGCTAATGGAGAAACCGTTGGTGACATGCACCTCCTCCAGGTAATAGTCTATCTCGATGAGCATCATCGTATTCGGACGCACACACTTGAAGAGCACGAAGAGAGGCTATTAAAAGTCCTGGACCGTCTGCAGGAGTGTGGCCTGAAAGTCTCGATTGACAAGTGTCAGTTTTGCCAGTCACAAGTTCGTTATGTGGGCCACATTGTGTCAGATGCTGGAGTATCACCAGACCCAGCCAAGATTGAAGCCATAACATGCTGGAAAATGCCCACTGACCCAAAGTCACTGAGATCTTTCCTGAGGTTTTGTGGGTTTTATCGGCGCTTCATAAAGGGTTATTCAGCCATTGTGAGGCCATTGACTGAACTCACCAAAGGGTATCCACCAACATCTGGTCACAAGAAGAAGGAAAAGGGATGGAACGGAAGTACTTCAAAGGAATCCAACCTTTGAAAGCGCTGGGATGACACGTGTACCACAGCTTTAACAAAATCATCCACTGCCTCTCACATGCCCCTGTGCTCGCCGCAGACCCCACCAAGCCTTACGTGCACGTGGATGCCAGCATGAACGCGGTATAGGAGCTGTCCTGAATCAGGAACATCCTGAAGGGCTCAGGCCAGCAGCCTATGCAAAGCAGGAAGCTGAGCGACTCAGAGGGACGTTACCCAGTTCATCAGCTGGAGTTTTGGCGCTGAAGTGGGCGGTGGTGGACAAGTTCCACGATTATCTATCTGGAGCCCAGTTCACGGGTAATGACAGACAACAATCCACTGACTTGGCGTTGTCTAGTGCTAAACTGAACGCCACGGGTCATCGCTGGTTAGCTGCTTTGGCTACCTATAATTTTAGTTTAAAGTATAAACCTGGGCGCCATAACATTGATGCAGATATCCTTTCTCATTACCCCTGGGAACCAACCGAGTCTGAATGGAAGGAAATACCCAATTCGCAGTAAGAGCCATCTGCCAGTTAACAGTTGTTTCAGAGAGTGACGAGTCATCATTCAGACTGGTGGATCATTTATGTGTCCTCCTCAGAGTATTCCAGAGGCATTTGCTTGTCCCACAGCATTGAGTCTGGGTCATGAAACAACTGACCAATGAAGAGTTAAGGAAAGCGCAAGAGGAGGATCCTGTAATCCGTGAAGTGAAGTAATGAAGTAGAGTCAGGAAAATACTTACCGTTGCTAGAGTTCCAATGCCACCAAGCGTTACTCTGCTGGCTGCCAAGGTCCTAAGTTGATGATCCAGAACCAGCTTCTACACCGCGTCACTAAAAGTTCCTGTGGGAGAGAAAAGAAACAACTTGTCTTACCTGAAAAGTACTGGTCCCAAGTTCTCGCGGTCCTTGCATGATGATTCAGGCCATTTAGGAGTAGAGAAAACAACCAAACTCCTGAGAGATCGATTCTATTGGCCCCTGAATGTCCACCTACATAGAGCAGTATGTTAAGAATTGTGGACGTTGTGTAACCAGAAAAGACGATATCCAAGAAAGTTGCACCACTGCACCACCTGACCAGCTGTGGGCCATTCGATCTAGTATGCATTGACTTCTTGTCTACTCAGCCCGACTCAAAGGGTCTCAGTAACGTTCTCATTATAACTGATCATTTCACACGCTATGCCCAAGCATTTGTAGCTAAAGACCAAAAAGCTCTAACTGTTGCCAAGATATTGTGTGACAAATTCTTCATTCATTATGGCTTACCTTCCCGGATTCACTCCGATCAGGAAGAGATTTTGAGAGCGGTCTCATAAAAGAGCTCCTGAGTATGCTGGGAATCAGAAAATCTAGGACGCTCCCTATCATCCACAAGGACCCCAGCCTGAGAGATTCAACAGAACACTACTTTCCATGCTTGGTACCCTGAATCCTGTAGAGAAAAGCAGATGGAGTCAACACATTAACAGTTTTAGTACACGCTTACAAACTGTACTAAGAACGAAGCAACTGGTTACTCACCGTACTATCTTATGTTCGGGAGAGAAGCTCGCTTGCCGGTGGATGTGTGTTTTGGGACTTCACCTGATGGAAAAGGAGCTGGTAGCCATCGACAGTATGTCGAAAGAATGAAAACAGAGTTACAGAAAGCGTATCAATTAGCAAACGGAATCTTCCCAGAAAAGTCAACAGAAAAACAAACGGTTGTACGACAAGCAAGTAAAACACCAGACCTTAGCTGTCGGAGATCGTGTGTTGATAATAAATCTGGCCTTGACAGGAAAGAACAAACTTGGTGACAAGTGAATTCCATTCCCTACCTGGTGGTGGCAAAGTTAAAAGACTTACCTGTGTATCGCCTGAAACCTGAATCCGGTATGGGGGAGTATGAGAATGTTACACCGAGACCATATCTTACCTGTTGGGGATGAAGTGAGGTTGTCCATTCCTGAAGACCCAAGAAAAGTTTCTGCGCCGCCAGAGACCAGGACAGGACTTGTGGAAAGAAAACAAAAGAAAGAGTTAGAGAGGAGGAGGTGACACAAAAAGAATATGCACCCAGAACCGAGTCTGAAAGTGACGAGGATGATCTGTGGTATTACTACTCAAACAGGGTAGAGAGACAACCCAGACCAGAGAGTGATGCACAAGATGGATCTGCGGTGGAGGACACGGTTTACCTTGGAGGTGAATGGATGGACCTCATACAGAAGCTGCTGAGTTGATGTTCACTGAAGAGGTCCGTGGAGAACAACCAGATCAGAGTCCAGAAGAAAGAGAAGATCCTGGTTTAGAAGGGGAGATCCCGGTACAGCTAATGCTGACAGAGAGGTAGCAGAGACTGTTTATTCCCCCCAAAAGAAACCTAAGACCTGTAATCAAATTGAACTATGAAAGCTTGGGCTGGCCAACTAACCGACCTCTAACCCTGGTTCATAGAGGAATGATTATACATGTTGAGGGTGGAAAATCAGAAAAGAAACACTGTAGCACAGTGTGGTGTCACCCTATGGCACAGTGCATTCAATGTGCTCAGTTAAGTGTTCAGATGGAGCCCAGAGCTACAGTTAAAGTGTACAGTTAAGAAGTGATCTCAT
Source organism: Puntigrus tetrazona (assembly GCF_018831695.1). Taxonomy (NCBI): domain Eukaryota; kingdom Metazoa; phylum Chordata; class Actinopteri; order Cypriniformes; family Cyprinidae; genus Puntigrus; species Puntigrus tetrazona. The sequence goes on along the minus strand of NW_025047686.1, from coordinate 206,483 downwards.
GGGGACATGAGATGTTTAGAAGGGGGAGATGTAACCCACTAGAATATAATTCTGGAGTGTTGTCGGTTGACGTTTCTTCATTTAGAGTTTGTTTCATTCAGTCTCATTCAGAACTGAAATATTAATGAGTCTAACATTTGTTTATACTGAGTCACAAAATATGTGTGCTTGTGTCTTTAAGAATGCCAGGTTTGGTATTAACATTGATTGGGGGTACAGGTGAAGAAACTTGCTTTTGCCCTACATGTTAGGATGAATTTTATTTTCATTGGGTAGTATGTGTTAAGTCCCGCCCTCTCGGGTAAAATAAGGGATGTGAGTGGTTAATAAGGGAGAGAAGAGATGTGCCGCAAAATATAGAACTGATCGGAGAGATTTGAGCTGAAAATACTGGAGGAAATACAGTAAATTAATTGATAAATCATCCAATTAATACTTTTAAGTGTATATAGTGCGTGTGTATACACAAGTTATTTACTTTATTGTGTTGTTTATGTTCGTATGTTCCATGTTCGCTTTTTTCCGTTACGGCGGTCACGTCATTCCACTCGTTTTGAGTGCTGAGACAGACGGTGTTTAAAGTGTGTTTTTTGATAATAACTTTCAAACGAGGACAGAAGGACTGAGATTTTGGACGTTTCGTCGTGTAATTGTCCCGAAGGAAACCAGATAGCGCTCCAGATCACCGCGAGGTCTGGGGTTCCTCTGGCTGCGTTGAGTGTGACCCACATCGCCACCGGGACGGCGCAGTACGAGGATCTGCAGGAGGCCTACCAGGGAGTTTCCGCGATCGTATCACAGTTCAAAAAAGGATCCAGGTACACTGGTTTTCATTTGTTTGCTGCTCAGAGAGTGAAGAGGCCAGTTTTTTCTGTTTCCACGGCCACTCACGTACCCAGCGGCACGATTCAGGCCTGCTTCGGTGTGGGTTATAAGTGTGTGTGTGTGGGCCCACGGTGTTTATTATCAATTCATACAAAGTTATTCAGCGCTTTAGGTTTGTGAGTATTCATAGTGTTATTTTTTACACAAAAATCACATTACAGTATACATTTTATTACCAGTGTGTTGATTATCTCAGTTAACTCAAAGTGTATTTGATACGGAGCTCACTTCCCTTATCCAGTCATTTGTGACATTTCCCTTTCTGGGGCTAAATTTGTATCCAATTTGAGATCATCTTGATGGTGTGAATACTACTTGATAGTATTATAGTATTACTGCTTAATTCTACTTGAAAGTTAATCTATTTCTAACTCTTTCAATTTACTGGAATTAAATTCTGTTTATTTTCTTCTACTTCAAGTGTTTTATTTATTCTAAAGAGTTTATTCTTGATCAGTCAAACTGCGAGTATATATTTTATTCTGATTAACTGTCTAAAAGAAAAGTATATAGTTCAGTGACATCAGAGGGGCCTTTTTAATACACCATCTCTTAGGCATTAGTTTATTGAACCTGGTGCTGCTCCTTACTAAGCCATTATAAAAGGAGGTAGGGCGCTACACAAACAAAACACAACTTGACCACATATAGTCACGCAATTAGCTCCACTGAGTACTAAAGAAAGTCAGTTCGAATAAATGGATCAAGACTGAAAACAAATAAAAGAAATCAATTCAACTTCAAAAGATGAGGACATATGGAAAACCAAAAAGAATATTAAACCAAAACAGTCTGGAAACAGGACAGCACTGCAACCGTTAAAGCAAAAAGGCGACTGCAGTGCAGTTTATGGACCTTCACTTAACGGACCGAAGGAATTTGGGATTCAACCACTGATACGAGTAGTCTATGTCAATGCAGGGAACAAAACTATTCGGTAAGCGTGTCCGGTTACCACAGCTTCTCCAGCGTTTAAGTACTTCTACGAACCCCTCAGGTGGCCCGGCAGCAAGGAGCATTGGTTCAAGACCAGTACTTGAATCACGTCTCAGCTCGCGTGCTCCAATTTAGTTCTCAAAAGCGAATACGTTCCCGTTTTTATAGCACGTGGGCGCTGACGCAACAATAATGCACTATAAAAAGAAACTTGGCTCCTACTGCCACACAGGCATGAGGTCCTCGATGGCCTGGCTTTTCTCTAGCCGTTTCTCCATCTTCATCTCTATCAGCAGTTTGACTGCATCCACCACCATAACACCCCTTACAATGAACCTTGGTTATGAAACACGTTTGATGCATATAATATGGAGCAACCTTTGGCAAGCCAGCTCTCATTATCATTGGCCATGGCTCGCTACCCAGTGAAGAGAACATAACTGAGCTATGAGTGTTTTACTAAACCTCACTCCATAGAACATCAACCTGCTTTGGATGGATTCCTGTGCACCTATCCGTGATCTTATTTACTCATATTTATCAAAATGCTGGGAAAAAGGAGAACATCCATTTAAACTACATTTAAACCAGAAAGACGATTAACCCGAGATACTCCGTTTCAGCTGGAATATAATCCTTATTCCAATTCCATTTTTTAAACTTCTTGACAACTTGAAAATGGAAATAAGAATGTATCCTGGAGAATAATCACAGAGTTCAAGTCCTGACGAGTCCGTGCTTACTTACTGTTACAGTAGTTAAGCGGTTAAGTATGTTACGTTTTTAAGTATGTAATTATATATGTAAACAAAGGAAAAAAGCTTTCCTTTGCAGATTAGCTCATATTTTGAAATATGACTATTTATTCAAGTCATTTTACTGTACAGTTACAGAGAAAATGAAAGGCAAAAAAACATTCTTGCACTTGGATCATTTTATTATATTAAAACACACATAAAATGATTTCCCTTATCTCATTCTTTCACTTAGCACCTAGCAATATTTCTTCGTATTCAAACACTTGTAAAAATGTTGCTTTATAGGTTAACTCGTTCTTTTAAATGATCCATATTCAGAGTGGCCCTGACTATTACTGTAATTATTATATTCTAAGTCATTTTACTTTATAGTTTTGGAGAGTTTTGAAGTCACCCAAAACAACTAAATGCGTCCTAGCACTTTTAGTGTGTCCCATTTTTTTCAGCACTCATAATACTACAAATTTAAAGGCATACTCAGCATACTCATACTCACTCATACAGCATACATTTGGATTTCACCGTTGACACTGTATTTTGATTTTGACACAATTTAACATTTTTATAAAACACACACACACACACACACACACACACACACAGAAAGAATAAATAGAAACGTTCAAGCAGTGTGGTTTCAATTAAACGTTTAAATAACGAACGTAAAATAAAAATAATAAAGCTTTCTTCTTATTGCGCTCTCTTGGCGTTTTTTTTCAGTTTGTTTTAAGAAATGCTAGCTCATGTAGTGTCCATCAGTGGCATGTGACACATTGCCAGACCTGATCAGTCCCAATTACAGTTTTGGGTATATCTACACATGTAGGATGATACCACTGTTTGTAATGTGCTGATTGTGATGGTGTTTTTTGTTGATGAAGCATACAGCTGTGACCTCAGCCTGCCTTCATTAAACATGCTTCCCTAATGGATGACCCTTGCATAGAGCATACGCAAAGGCTACAGAAAACACAACACAATTGCTCGGAATGGATTGCTGCTGCACAGCTGGTTGAAGAACATAAAATGTTCTTTTTACTGTCATACACAGTAAGTTGATTTTCACCAATAAAAAATTACTGTGATCCAGTGGTTTTCCCGAGTCTGCACACATTTATTTTGTAGAGATCCCACAATCCCTCCATCTGCCTAGGTGTTGCAAAACATAATGCAGACCCATATTGACTGCATCATCCCCTGACCTGTTTGCTCTGTAGGCAAACTGCAGGGGGTCCCGTAAAAGTCCTTTGGATAACCCAAGACCAGTTTGTCAAATGATTTCTTGACCACAGACATTAGGGCCACAGGTCTGCAATCCAATTAAATCCAGTAATTTGGGGTTTCTTTGGGATGGGGATGATGGGATGGCGGCGCGTCTATGGCATGAAGGGACTACACACAGCTCCAGTGATCTGTTGAAGATCTGTGTGAAGATGGGGGGCCAATTGGTCAGCACAGATTTCAGTCACGCCGCCTGGGCCCGGCGCCTTTCTTCTTTTGTTTTTTTCTGAATACCTGAATACACACGGTTGACAGGCAGGTGTGGGGAGCGGGGACTGCAGTAGGTGAGAATGGTGTCTTTTCAGACCTGCAGTAAAACTCCAAAACTTTGCCACAGTGCTGGGGATGGTGTCTTGTAGTTGGTGATGTCTTTCAGACCTTTCCACACAGAAGCTGAGTCCCTTGAGGAGAACTGAGTCCGGGCTGTTCGAATAATTCCTCTTTGCCACTCTGATCTCCTTTTCCAGCGTGTATTTGGCCCATTTATACAAGACTTTTGCAGCGAACCATGGTTTGTCGTTGTTAGAAATGAAATAAGTCCTGGCAGAAAGGCACATGTCCTCACAGAAACTGATATATGATGTTCCAGTCTCTGCAAGCTCGTTGAGATCTTTGGCAGCGGCTTCAAAAACAGTCCAACATGTGAGGTTTAGCCGATTTCAGCTTCCGCCTGTAGGTCGGTACGAGATGAACCAAGCAGTGATAAGAAAGTCGCATCCTTTATTACTGTGTAACAGTGATCCAGTATATTACTGTCTCTGGTTGGACAAGTAACATGCTGTCTGAATTTTGGCAGTTCACATGAAAGATTGGTTTTATTAAAGGCCCCCGAGAATGATTAAAACAGAGTCCAATGACTTAGTATACTAATGACATAAAACTCTGCCCAATACAGACAACTGGAATGGTGTTAATAATAACTATAAGTTAAATCATAGTACTGAGTTAAAAAGCCTATTAGTTTTCCAAGATATTTAATTGTCGTGGCTGTTTTCTCTGCTGATAAAAGCAGCATATGCTGGTTAGGTGTGTTTTAAAGCTGAGATGCTGGTTTATGCTTGTTACACGACCACATCTGAATGGTTTTCAAAACATAGATTTACACAGTACAAAAAATACCCCAAAAAAATCTTAAGACACAAAGGATGAATGCAGGGATATTGTTTTCATAGCTTTCACATTTATAGAGTTATTTATAGTTTCCATATATTTGTCCAAATCAATTTTAAACAAAGAAAACAAAGGTTTAGAGCAAGTAAACTTTTGTTTATGAATATAAAATTTAGCCAACAGAAAACACAAGTTAATTATGTAATATTGTCCTGTATTTGTAAATGTATCTGTTCCATGAAACGCGGCCTTAATTGAATCAACGAATCAACGTCTCGCGTGCGTGGCGCAGGAAACCCCAAATATGGTTATGGCGAGTGGAATCGCAAAATAATTTTAAACACACGCCTGCTGCACCAGGTCTGCAAAACCATTCCCATATTCCAAACTATCCCAATTAAGTTTTTTCTTGAGGTTTTCGCTTCCATTAGGAGATAAAAGCGCGTAACGTTACGACTTATTCGCGCGTCTGAACTGATCCAAGTGTATTTTGCTATCAAGGTAAGGCCGCCATTTTACATTTACTTGAACGTCACCGTGACTATGGTTACAGGTGATATTCGCCTTAACAGGAGATTATGTCGTTTAATCTTTTCTACTGAATAAACTCGACAGTTTTAGTCAGTTTACCATCCGTTTTTTTAATATAGTCTCAAAAATGAGTTTGTACGTTCGCTCATATTCTAGGCCCTCGAGACTCGTATTTTAAAGGTAAACATTGCTTAAAAAATGCGCGTCGGAGCATTCGAATCATTCGGTTCGAATCCATTATGCAAATTGCGATACGACAGACTTATGCGAAAAGTTTTTGGAGTGGAGTGAACTCGCAAATACAGAGACTGCTGTGAGTTAGTCTAGCTTCAGAGACATTTGCTCGTATCTCGCATCTTGAAGAAAAGTGTGCAGATATCGATTCTGAGCTACAGTGTGCAGACTTCTGAACTAAAGTGTACAGACCGTCGAATCTACACAAAGTTCAGAACTGCAGATACAGACATACAATGTCTACACCGACAACACGTCCATCTCTAAGGAGAGGGTCATGGAGGCTCCTCCTGTAGAGGAGAGCTCAAAAGGTGAGTGTTACAATTATGTTTTAAGGCGCATCCTCAAATTCAGTGGAAAAAGTGTTTTTAGTTGATGATGATGTCCTTGGGTCATATGTGTGGCTAATAGTGTTTTCTATCTGTTCCTCTTAGGGTCAGAAAAAGGTGACAGCAAGAGGAAGAAAAACCAATTTCGTCTTTCTTTAAGAAAGTACGTGAGGCCGTGAAGCTTCCTTCTGCTCCAAGAAGACAGTGGACCATCTACTGCAGCTGGACCCACAGTTTGACAGCTCTGCACCGGACGTCAATTTGTCCATCTCTAAGGACAATGTGGAGAGACTGGAGCTGCTGAGCCTCAGCAGGCAGGATACACCCTGGCCAAGCTCTGCTGGCACGTTCATCATTAAGAGAGGAACTGTGGCTCGTCAGGAAGGGGGGAGCGATGCCGCTTCATCCAATTCGGATAGCTGCCAAGAACAGTTTCACTTTACACTTCCAGGTGAAGTGCCTGTTGAGCCAGCAGGGCCTTCAGCTTGCCCAAAACCCAAGTCAGCATCCAGATTAGACGACTCTACACCTAACGTCGTCTCTGAGGACAGAATAGAGAGACTGAAAGTGGAATCTTCAGGTGAGAATAAAACTGCAAACAGGGACATTCATGTAGCTATAACAGTAAAAAAAAAAAAAAAAAAAAAGTTCAGCCGTGTCTTTAATAGTTGTTGTTGTTGTCAAATTGGTTGGTCTTAGTTACAAAGAACGGGGGAAGAAGAGAAGAATCCGCTCTTTCTTCAAGGGAGTGTGGAAGACTATGAAGCGGCTCTTCAGCTGCCAGAACAAAGTCGGGTCCTCAGACTGCGTCCCATCTACTGGTAAATCTGTGGTCATTTTTCAATTTGAACTAAAAGATGTATGCATGTAACTTTGTAAGTAAATATATAAAAAAAATTGTGTTATACTACTTGAAGCATTTTATGCAACTTTAAATTATCTAGCAAGCTTTTACAACTTTTAACACATTGTACAATATATTATTTAGCACAAAATATAATATGTTCTGTGTGTTTTTACGTGTATGTGTGTTGTTGTTGTTGTTGTTGTTGTTGTTTTTTCTAGAATCCTTTCACTCTCGCTATAAAGTAATAAGGATTATTGGAGAAGGAGGCTATGGCAAGGTATATGAGGGAATCCGTATTTCTGATGGCAAAAGGTAGACAAACATTTTGCTCTCACATTCAAACCTGAAGAAAGTGTCTTAAAAAAGTTAAAGGACCTGTAGTTTATTCTATAGTTCTCAATTCTTCATGGTTAGGTTAAGGTTTGGTGTTAAATATGCTCAACTGTGTGTTTTTTTTTGTAGGTTGCCATCAAATATATTGAAAAGTCTACACGGAATCAGTATCTTCAAACTGTAAGCTGGCAAAACATAGGTTTTAAGTTGTTTAAGGTTTAAGTTGAGTTACCAAACTAACAGTTAGTTGCGTGTTTTCTGTAGGACCTGCATCCTGAACCTCTATTTAATGAAGTTGCACTGATGCTAGTGATGAGGCAAGGAAAAATAAGTCCCCTCATCATACAACTGTATGAGTGGTTTGAAGACCCTAAAGAGTTCACGCTCATTATGGAGTATCCAGATCCTGCGAGAGCTTGTTGGACTTCATCAACGACAATCCCAGCATGAATGAGACCACAGCACGACGCATCATGTGTCAGGCGGTGCGAGCAGTGCAGCACTGCATCAAGCGCGGTGTTTTTCACAATGACATTCATCCAGACAATTTCTTGTTGAGAAAACACACTTTGGAGCTCAAGCTAATAGACTTTGGCTGCGGTCAACTGTTTAGTAGCGATGGCTACGATAGCATGCAGTATAGAGGTGAGCTGGCATTTTGTGTGCAAACCAACATTTAGTGACTTATCATTGATCGTGTGATACTTTAAGAATTGCTTCATGCTGAAAATGTCTTGCTTACAGGAATAATGGATTACGTGCGCCTGAACTCATCATCAGTGGCAGATTCCACGCCCGTCTCTACAAACGTCTGGGCTCTTGGAGTCTTGTTGTATGAGATGATGAACGTGTGTCCTCCATTTCGTGATATAAAGGAAATCATGGAAGCCGAAGTTAGGTTTGCAAACCCACATTTATCCAAAGGTGAGAGAACAGCACTGATCACACACCCACACACACACACACACACACACACACACACAGCTTCTGCACAGACAATGGTAGAGATGTCTTGTCTAGTAAAGCACAGACTTTAGTATTTACCAACTGATGTTAGAGGTTAGGATATGCGTTCAGAGATATAAGTTTAGAATAAGTATAAATTCTTTTAACCTTAAATAAACCTCGTTTCAGAAGCTGATTCCATACATGCCAACCCAAATGTCACATGGTCACGACTAACCAGCTCTCTCCTAAAAAACAGAATGCCGTGATGTGATTGTCCAGTGCCTAGCCCGTGACCCTACTGAAAGGCCGACCTTGGAGCAGCTCTTGCAGCATGACTGGTTTAAAACAAAAAAATGAAGGGAGGATTGAGTCAGAGGGCTGAAACATCGGAGGTGAGACAGTGTAACAGTCATTTTCAAGCGACCAGAGGAACCGTCTCCTTCGGAGATTGGGTGAAGTTTTGGTTTGCAGTGATGTAGAAGCACTGCAGGTTACCTGTTGTGATTTGTTCAGAGATTTCCCTCAGGAGAGTACTTAAATCAGTATTAGCATTAGTTTGGTTTTCTTCAGACAGTGCGGTGAAGTCTTCTTCTCTGTTTTTCAGTGATCAGTATGTGTCCGGTCTGCTGCGCTGGAAGGGGATGTTATCAGAGCGACAGACGAGAGAAGTGCTGGATATGAGCCGGGAACTCGGACTCGGTCTAAAGCCTAGACGCTCCACCTGTCAGCCTCTGAAAGGACTTTTATGTTTTTTTGATATAAAAACACCATGACAGTTTGAAGACGTTTCGTGAGATTCATTTCTGAACTTTATGCTGGTACATTAATCTTTTCATCAGTCCACTGCTTTTACCTTTTGATGTTACTTGACAATAGGAATCATTTTCCTATCGGAACACCGGCGAAAAATTAATTACAATACATTTACATTTTTACTTTTAATATGATTCTGAATTGGAGGATCAGGGTAAATTGTACTTGTTTCTTCTGGGAAACATTTAAGTATTTCTGTAGCTTCTTAAGTGCTGTACCAAAATTTTATTTTCTAACATTCTCAAATCAATCAAATGAAAGGTTAGAGGTGCCGAGAGAAGAATGTGGGAAGTGAGGTTTTGGGGAACTCTACTTTTGCGCAGGTGTGGCGTAGGGTGATGGAATCAGGTGGCAGGAAAGATCAAACTTCCCAGTATGAAAGGGGACTAGCACTCCGACTACGCCACTATGGGAATTTCACCCAAAGAATTGAATAAACCACCTAAAACAGGCTAACACAGATTCGTACCACCAATTAAGAGTCAGAGAAGTGGGTCATGAAACACTTTTTATTGACAAATCTTGGATAAAATAGGATTTAAAATGGTCTAGAAGGTTGCTGGATCTAAAAAGACACTTCTAAAAGTCGGGCTGGAGCTTACCAAAACTAGGGAGGACAGACCACACCACTCGCTGGTGACTCACTGCATTTCACTGTGTAGACACACGGGCACACTCACACACACACATTCACACATGGGGAGGTGATCACTGCACGCTGTGAGGAAGATACCACCACCTAAAAGAGATTCTCTGCCCCGGTGCTCAGGCCCTGTCACCACAAAGAAGGCAGGTCAGTAACTTGTCACTTGAGAATGAAATAGAATTATCTACACAACCAATCAGGAGAACTAAGCACAAAAGAAAGATCAAAAACAAACAAAACACAACTTGACCACATAAGTCACGCAATTAGCTCCACTGAGTACTAAAGAAAGTCAGTTCGAATAAACGGATCAAGACTGAAAACAAATAAAAGAAATCAATTCAACTTCAAAAGATGAGGACATATGGAAAACCAAAAAGAATATTAAACCAAAACAGTCTGGAAACAGGACAGCACTGCAACCGTTAAAGCAAAAAGGCGACTGCAGTGCAGTTTATGGACCTTCACTTAACGGACGGCGGAATTTGGGATTCAACCACTGATACGAGTAGTCTATGTCAATGCAGGGAACAAAACTATTCGGTAAGCGTGTCCGTTACCACAGCTTCTCCAGCGCTTAAGTACTTCTCACGAACCCCTCAGGTGGCCCGCAGCAAGGAGCATTGGTTCAAGACCAGTACTTGAATCACGCCTCAGCTCGCGTGCTCCAATTTAGTTCTCAAAAAGCGCATACGTTCCGTTTTTATAGCACGTGGCGCTGACGCAACAATAATGCACTATAAAAGAAACTTGGCTCCTCCTGCCACACAGGCATGAGGTCCTCGATGGCCTGGCTTTTCTCTAGCCGTTTCTCCATCTTCATCTCTATCAGCAGTTTGACTGCATCCACCACCATAACACCCCTTACAATGAACCTTGGTTATGAAACACGTTTGATGCATATAATATGGAGCAACCTTTGGCAAGCCAGCTCTCATTATCATTGGCCATGGGCTCGCTACCCAGTGAAGAACATAACTGAGCTATGAGTGTTTTACTAAACCTCACTCCATAGAACATCAACCTGCTTTGGATGGATTCCTGTGCACCTATCCGTGATCTTATTTACTCATATTTATCAAAATGCTGGGAAAAGGAGAACATCCATTTAAACTACATTTAAACCAGAAAGACGATTAACCCGAGATACTCCGTTTCAGCTGGAATATAATCCTTATTCCAATTCCATTTTTAAACTTCTTGACAACTTGAAAATGGAAATAAGAATGTATCCTGGAGAATAATCACAGAGTTCAAGTCCTGACGAGTCCGTGCTTACTTACTGTTACAGTAGTTAAGCGGTTAAGTATGTTACGCTTTTAAGTATGTAATTATATATGTAAACAAAGGAAAAAGCTTTCCTTTGCAGATTAGCTCATATTTTGAAATATGACTATTTATTCAAGTCATTTTACTGTACAGTTATAGAGAAAATGAAAGGCAAAAAAACATTCTTGCACTTGGATCATTTTATTATATTAAAACACACATAAAATGATTTCCCTTATCTCATTCTTTCACTTAGCACCTAGCAATATTTCTTCGTATTCAAACACTTGTAAAAATGTTGCTTTATAGGTTAACTCGTTCTTTTAAATGATCCATATTCAGAGTGGCCCTGACTATTACTGTAATTATTATATTCTAAGTCATTTTACTTTATAGTTTTGGAGAGTTTTGAAGTCACCCAAAACAACTAAATCCTAGCGTCCTAGCACTTTTAGTGTGTCCCATTTTTTCAGCACTCATAATACTACAAATTTAAAGGCATACTCAGCATACTCATACTCACTCATACAGCATACATTTGGATTTCACCGTTGACACTGTATTTTGATTTTGACACAATTTAACATTTTTATAAAACACACACACACACACACACACACACACACACACACACAGAAAGAATAAATAGAAACGTTCAAGCAGTGTGGTTTCAATTAAACGTTTAAATAATGATTTTCACCAATAAAAATTACTGTGATCCAGTGGTTTTCCAGTCTGCACACATTTATTTTGTAGAGATCCCACAATCCCTCCATCTGCCTAGGTGTTGCAAAACATAATGCAGACCCATATTGAGTGCATCATCCCCTGACCTGTTTGCTCTGTAGGCAAACTGCAGGGGGTCCCGTAAAGTCCTTTGGATAACCCAAGACCAGTTTGTCAAATGATTTCTTGACCACAGACATTAGGGCCACAGGTCTGCAATCCAATTAAATCCAGTAATTTGGGGTTTCTTTGGGATGGGGATGATGGGATGGCGGCGCGCCTATGGCATGAAGGGACTACACACAGCTCCAGTGATCTGTTGAAGATCTGTGTGAAGATGGGGGCCAATTGGTCAGCACAGATTTCAGTCACGCCGCCTGGGCCCGGCGCCTTTCTTCTTTTTGTTTTTCTGAATACCTGAATACACACGGTTGACAGGCAGGTGTGGGGGAGCGGGGACTGCAGTAGGTGAGAATGGTGTCTTTTCAGACCTGCAGTAAAACTCCAAAAACTTTGCCACAGTGCTGGGGATGGTGTCTTGTAGTTGGTGATGTCTTTCAGACCTTTCCACACAGAAGCTGTGTCCCTTGAGGAGAACTGAGTCTGAAGCTGTTCGAATAATTCCTCTTTGCCACTCTGATCTCCTTTTCCAGCGTGTATTTGGCCCATTTATACAAGACTTTTGCAGCGAACCATGGTTTGTCGTTGTTAGAAATGAAATAAGTCCTGGCAGAAAGGCACATGTCCTCACAGAAACTGATATATGATGTTCCAGTCTCTGCAAGCTCGTTGAGATCTTTGGCAGCGGCTTCAAAACAGTCCAACCAGTGAGGTTTAGCCGATTTCAGCTTCCGCCTGTAGGTCGGTACGAGATGAACCAAGCAGTGATCAGAAAGTCGCATCCTTTATTACTGTGTAACAGTGATCCAGTATATTACTGTCTCTGGTTGGACAAGTAACATGCTGTCTGAATTTTGGCAGTTCACGTGAAAGATTGGTTTTATTAAAGGCCCCCGAGAATGATTAAAACAGAGTCCAATGACTTAGTATACTAATGACATAAAACTCTGCCCAATACAGACAACTGGAATGGTGTTAATAATAACTATAAGTTAAATCATAGTACTGAATTAAAAAGCCTATTAGTTTTCCAAGATATTTAATTGTCGTGGCTGTTTTCTCTGCTGATAAAAGCAGCATATGCTGGTTAGGTGTGTTTTAAAGCTGAGATGCTGGTTTATGCTTGTTACACGACCACATCTGAATGGTTTTCAAAACATAGATTTACACAGTACAAAAAGTTATAACATAGATACAATTTTACCCCAAAAACACCCCCCCCCCAAAAAAAAAAAAATCTTAAGACACAAAGGATGAATGCAGGGATATTGTTTTCATAGCTTTCACATTTATAGAGTTATTTATAGTTTCCATATATTTGTCCAAATCAATTTTAAACAAAGAAAACAAAGGTTTAGAGCAAGTAAACTTTTGTTTATGAATATAAAATTTAGCCAACAGAAAACACAAGTTAATTATGTAATATTGTCCTGTATTTGTAAATGTATCTGTTCCATGAAACGCGCCTTAATTGAATCAACGAATCAACGCCTCGCATGCGTGGCGGCAGGAAACCCCAAATATGGTTATGGCGAGTGGAATCGCAAAATAATTTTAAACACACGCCTGCTGCACCAGGTCTGCAAAACCATTCCCATATTCCAAACTATCCCAATTAAGTTTTTTTTCTTGAGGTTTTCGCCCATTAGGAGATAAAAGCGCGTAACGTTACGACTTATTCGCGCGTCCTGAACTGATCCAAGTGTATTTTGCTATCAAGGTAAGGCCGCCATTTTACATTTACTTGAACGTCACCGTGACTATGGTTACAGGTGATATTCGCCTTAACAGGGGATTATGTCATTTAATCTTTTCTACTGAATAAACTCGACAGTTTTAGTCAGTTTACCATCCGTTTTTTTAATATAGTCTCAAAAATTAGTTTGTACGTTCGCTCATATTCTAGGCCCTCGAGACTCGTATTTTAAAGGTAAACATTGCTTAAAAAATGCGCGTCGGGGCATTCGAATCATTCGAATCGTTCGAATCCATTATGCAAATTGCGATACGACAGACTTATGCGAAAAGTTTTGGAGTGGAGTGAACTCGCAAATACAGAGACTGCTGTGAGTTAGTCTAGCTTCAGAGACATTTGCTCGTATCTCGCATCTTGAAGAAAAGTGTGCAGATATCGATTCTGAGCTACAGTGTGCAGACTTCTGAACTAAAGTGTACAGACCGTCGAATCTACACAAAGTTCAGAACTGCAGATACAGACATACAATGTCTACACCGGACAACACGCCCATCTCTAAGGAGAGGGTCATGGAGGCTCCTCCTGTAGAGGAGAGCTCAAAAGGTGAGTGTTACAATTATGTTTTAAGGCGCATCCTCAAATTCAGTGGAAAAAGTGTTTTTAGTTGATGATGATGTCCTTGGGTCATATGTGTGGCTAATAGTGTTTTCTATCTGTTCCTCTTAGGGTCAGAAAAAGGTGACAGCAAGAGGAAGAAAAACCCAATTTCGTCTTTCTTTAAGAAAGTACGTGAGGCCGTGAAGCTTCCCTTCTGCTCCAAGAAGACAGTGGACCATCTACTGCAGCTGGACCCACAGTTTGACAGCTCTGCACCGACGTCCAATTTGTCCATCTCTAAGGACAATGTGGAGAGACTGGAGCTGCTGAGCCTCAGCAGGCAGGATACACCCTGGCCAAGCTCTGCTGGCACGCTCATCATTAAGAGAGGAACTGTGGCTCGTCAGGAAGGGGGAGCGATGCCGCTTCATCCATTCGGATAGCTGCCAAGAACAGTTTCACTTTACACTTCCAGGTGAAGTGCCTGTTGAGCCAGCAGGGCCTTCAGCTTGCCCAAAACCCAAGTCAGCATCCAGATTAGACGACTCTACACCTAACGTTGTCTCTGAGGACAGAATAGAGAGACTGAAAGTGGAATCTTCAGGTGAGAATAAAACTGCAAACAGGGACATTCATGTAGCTATAACAGTAAAAAAAAAAAAAAAAAAAGTTCAGCCGTGTCTTTAATAGTTGTTGTTGTTGTCAAATTGGTTGGTCTTAGTTACAAAAGAACGGGGAAGAAGAGAAGAATCCGCTCTTTCTTCAAGGGAGTGTGGAAGACTATGAAGCGGCTCTTCAGCTGCCAGAACAAAGTCGGGTCCTCAGACTGCGTCCCATCTACTGGTAAATCTGTGGTCATTTTTCAATTTGAACTAAAAGATGTATGCATGTAACTTTGTAAGTAAATATATAAAAAAAATTGTGTTATACTACTTGAAGCATTTTATGCAACTTTAAATTATCTAGCAAGCTTTTACAACTTTTAACACATTGTACAATATATTATTTAGCACAAAATATAATATGTTCTGTGTGTTTTTACGTGTATGTGTGTTGTTGTTGTTGTTGTTGTTTTTTCTAGAATCCTTTCACTCTCGCTATATGGTAAAAAGGATTATTGGAGAAGGAGGCTATGGCAAGGTGTATGAGGGAATCCGTATTTCTGATGGCAAAAAGGTAGACAAACATTTTGCTCTCACATTCAAACCTGAAGAAAGTGTCTTAAAAAGTTAAAGGACCTGTAGTTTATTCTATAGTTCTCAATTCTTCATGGTTAGGTTAAGGTTTGGTGTTAAATATGCTCAACTGTGTGTTTTTTTTGTAGGTTGCCATCAAATATATTGAAAAGTCTACACGGAATCAGTATCTTCAAACTGTAAGCTGGCAAAACATAGGTTTTAAGTTGTTTAAGGTTTAAGTTGAGTTACCAAACTAACAGTTAGTTGCGTGTTTTCTGTAGGACCTGCATCCTGAACCTCTATTTAATGAAGTTGCACTGATGCTAGTGATGAGGCAAGGAAAAATAAGTCCCCTCATCATACAACTGTATGAGTGGTTTGAAGACCCTAAAGAGTTCACGCTCATTATGGAGTATCCAGATCCCTGCGAGAGCTTGTTGGACTTCATCAACGACAATCCCAGCATGAATGAGACCACAGCACGACGCATCATGTGTCAGGCGGTGCGAGCAGTGCAGCACTGCATCAAGCGCGGTGTTTTTCACAATGACATTCATCCAGACAATTTCTTGTTGAGAAAACACACTTTGGAGCTCAAGCTAATAGACTTTGGCTGCGGTCAACTGTTTAGTAGCGATGGCTACGATAGCATGCAGTATAGAGGTGAGCTGGCATTTTGTGTGCAAACCAACATTTAGTGACTTATCATTGATCGTGTGATACTTTAAGAATTGCTTCATGCTGAAAATGTCTTGCTTACAGGAATAATGGATTACGTGCGCCTGAACTCATCATCAGTGGCAGATTCCATGCCGCTCTACAAACGTCTGGGCTCTTGGAGTCTTGTTGTATGAGATGATGAACGTGTGTCCTCCATTTCGTGATATAAAGGAAATCATGGAAGCCGAAGTTAGGTTTGCAAACCCACATTTATCCAAAGGTGAGAGAACAGCACTGATCACACACCCACACACACACACACACACACACACACACAGCTTCTGCACAGACAATGGTAGAGATGTCTTGTCTAGTAAAGCACAGACTTTAGTATTTACCAACTGATGTTAGAGGTTAGGATATGCGTCAGAGATATAAGTTTAGAATAAGTATAAATTCTTTTAACCTTAAATAAACCTCGTTTCAGAAGCTGATTCCATACATGCCAACCCAAATGTCACATGGTCACGACTAACCAGCTCTCTCCTAAAAAACAGAATGCCGTGATGTGATTGTCCAGTGCCTAGCCCGTGACCCTACTGAAAGGCCGACCTTGGAGCAGCTCTTGCAGCATGACTGGTTTAAAACAAAAAAATGAAGGGAGGATTGAGTCAGAGGGCTGAAACATCGGAGGTGAGACAGTGTAACAGTCATTTTCAAGCGACCAGAGGAACCGTCTCCTTCGGAGATTGGGTGAAGTTTTGGTTTGCAGTGATGTAGAAGCACTGCAGGTTACCTGTTGTGATTTGTTCAGAGATTTCCCTCAGGAGAGGTACTTAAATCAGTATTAGCATTAGTTTGGTTTTCTTCAGACAGTGCGGTGAAGTCTTCTTCTGTTTTTTCAGTGATCAGTATGTGTCCGGTCTGCTGCGCTGGAAGGGGATGTTATCAGAGCGACAGACGAGAGAAGTGCTGGATATGAGCCGAAACTCGGACTCGGTCTAAAGCCTAGACGCTCCACCTGTCAGCCTCTGAAAGGACTTTTATGTTTTTTTGATATAAAACACCATGACAGTTTGAAGACGTTTCGTGAGATTCATTTCTGAACTTTATGCTGGTACATTAATCTTTTCATCAGTCCACTGCTTTTACCTTTTGATGTTACTTGACAATAGGAATCATTTTCCTATCGGAACACCGCGAAAAATTAATTACAATACATTTACATTTTTACTTTTAATATGATTCTGAATTGGAGGATCAGGGTAAATTGTACTTGTTTCTTCTGGGAAACATTTAAGTATTTCTGTAGCTTCTAAGTGCTGTACCAAAATTTTATTTTCTAACATTCTCAAATCAATCAAATGAAAGGTTAGAGGTGCCGAGAGAAGAATGTGGGAAGTGAGGTTTTGGGAACTCTACTTTTGCGCAGGTGTGGCGTAGGGTGATGGAATCAGGTGGCAGGAAAGATCAAACTTCCCCAGTATGAAAGGGGACTAGCACTCCGACTACGCCACTATGGGAATTTCACCCAAAGAATTGAATAAACCACCTAAAACAGGCTAACACAGATTCGTACCACCAATTAAGAGTCAGAGAAGTGGGTCATGAAACACTTTTTATTGACAAATCTTGGATAAAATAGGATTTAAAATGGTCTAGAAGGTTGCTGGATCTAAAAAAGACACTTCTAAAAGTCGGGCTGGAGCTTACCAAAACTAGGGAGGACAGACCACACCACTCGCTGGTGACTCACTGCATTTCACTGTGTAGACACACGGGCACACTCACACACACACATTCACACATGGGGAGGTGATCACTGCACGCTGTGAGGAAGATACCACCACCTAAAAGAGATTCTCTGCCCCGGTGCTCAGGCCCTGTCACCACAAAGAAGGCAGGTCAGTAACTTGTCACTTGAGAATGAAATAGAATTATCTACACAACCAATCAGGAGAACTAAGCACAAAAGAAAGATCAAAAAACAAACAAAACACAACTTGACCACATAAGTCACGCAATTAGCTCCACTGAGTACTAAAGAAAGTCAGTTCAATAAACGGATCAAGACTGAAAACAAATAAAAGAAATCAATTCAACTTCAAAAGATGAGGACATATGGAAAACCAAAAAGAATATTAAACCAAAACAGTCTGGAAACAGGACAGCACTGCAACCGTTAAAGCAAAAAGGCGACTGCAGTGCAGTTTATGGACCTTCACTTAACGGACCGAAGGAATTTGGGATTCAACCACTGATACGAGTAGTCTATGTCAATGCAGGAACAAAACTATTCGGTAAGCGTGTCCGGTTACCACAGCTTCTCCAGCGCTTTAAGTACTTCTACGAACCCCCCAGGTGGCCCGGCAGCAAGGAGCATTGGTTCAAGACCAGTACTTGAATCACGCCTCAGCTCGCGTGCTCCAATTTAGTTCTCAAAAAGCGCATACGCTCCCGCTTTTATAGCACGTGGCGCTGACGCAACAATAATGCACTATAAAAGAAACTTGGCTCCTCCTGCCACACAGGCATGAGGTCCTCGATGGCCTGGCTTTTCTCTAGCCGCTTCTCCATCTTCATCTCTATCAGCAGTTTGACTGCATCCACCACCATAACACCCCTTACAATGAACCTTGGTTATGAAACACGTTTGATGCATATAATATGGAGCAACCTTTGGCAAGCCAGCTCTCATTATCATTGGCCATGGGCTCGCTACCCAGTGAAGAACATAACTGAGCTATGAGTGTTTTACTAAACCTCACTCCATAGAACATCAACCTGCTTTGGATGGATTCCTGTGCACCTATCCGTGATCTTATTTACTCATATTTATCAAAATGCTGGGAAAAAGGAGAACATCCATTTAAACTACATTTAAACCAGAAAGACGATTAACCCGAGATACTCCGTTTCAGCTGAATATAATCCTTATTCCAATTCCATTTTTAAACTTCTTGACAACTTGAAAATGGAAATAAGAATGTATCCTGGAGAATAATCACAGAGTTCAAGTCCTGATTTAGTCCGTGCTTACTTACTGTTACAGTAGTTAAGCGGTTAAGTATGTTACGTTTTTAAGTATGTAATTATATATGTAAACAAAGGAAAAAGCTTTCCTTTGCAGATTAGCTCATATTTTGAAATATGACTATTTATTCAAGTCATTTTACTGTACAGTTATAGAGAAAATGAAAGGCAAAAAAATTCTTGCACTTGGATCATTTTATTATATTAAAACACACATAAAATGATTTCCCTTATCTCATTCTTTCACTTAGCACCTAGCAATATTTCTTCGTATTCAAACACTTGTAAAAATGTTGCTTTATAGGTTAACTCGTTCTTTTAAATGATCCATATTCAGAGTGGCCCTGACTATTACTGTAATTATTATATTCTAAGTCATTTTACTTTATAGTTTTGGAGAGTTTTGAAGTCACCCAAAACAACTAAATCCTAGCGTCCTAGCACTTTTAGTGTGTCCCATTTTTTCAGCACTCATAATACTACAAATTTAAAGGCATACTCAGCATACTCATACTCACTCATACAGCATACATTTGGATTTCACCGTTGACACTGTATTTTGATTTTGACACAATTTAACATTTTTATAAACACACACACACACACACACACACACACACACACACACAAAGAATAAATAGAAACGTTCAAGCAGTGTGGTTTCAATTAAACGCTTTAAATAACGAACGTTAAATAATAAAGCTTTTTCTTATTGCGCAATCTTGCCGTTTTTTTTTTTCAGTTTGTTTTAAGAAATGCTACTCATGTAGTGTCCATCAGTGGCATGTTTGCCAGACCTGATCAGTCCCAATTACAGTTTTGGGTATATCTACACATTAGGATATACCACTGTTTGTAATGTGCTGATTGTGATGGTGTTTTTGTTGATGAAGCATACAATCAGCCTGCCTTCATTAAACATGCCAATGGATGACCCTTGCATAGAGCATACGCAAAGGCTACAGAAAACACAACACAATGCAATGGATTGCTGCTTTATTTTTGAAGAACATAAAAATGTTCTTTTTTTACTGTCATACACAGTAAGTTGATTTTCACCAATAAAAAATTACTGTGATCCAGTGGTTTTCCCGAGTCTGCACACATTTATTTTGTAGAGATCCCACAATCCCTCCATCTGCCTAGGTGTTGCAAAACATAATGCAGACCCATATTGAGTGCATCATCCCCTGACCTGTTTGCTCTGTAGGCAAACTGCAGGGGTCCCGTAAAAGTCCTTTGATAACCCAAGACCAGTTTGTCAAATGATTTCTTGACCACAGACATTAGGGCCACAGGTCTGCAATCCAATTAAATCCAGTAATTTGGGGTTTCTTTGGGATGGGGATGATGGGATGGCGGCGCGTCTATGGCATGAAGGGACTACACACAGCTCCAGTGATCTGTTGAAGATCTGTGTGAAGATGGGGGCCAATTGGTCAGCACAGATTTCAGTCACGCCGCCTGGGCCCGGCGCCTTTCTTCTTTTGTTTTTCTGAATACCTGAATACACACGGTTGACAGGCAGGTGTGGGGGAGCGGGGACTGCAGTAGGTGAGAATGGTGTCTTTTCAGACCTGCAGTAAAACTCCAAAACTTTGCCACAGTGCTGGGGGATGGTGTCTTGTAGTTGGTGATGTCTTTCAGACCTTTCCACACAGAAGCTGTGTCCCTTGAGGAGAACTGAGTCTGAAGCTGTTCGAATAATTCCTCTTTGCCACTCTGATCTCCTTTTCCAGCGTGTATTTGGCCCATTTATACAAGACTTTTGCAGCGAACCATGGTTTGTCGTTGTTAGAAATGAAATAAGTCCTGGCAGAAAGGCACATGTCCTCACAGAAACTGATATATGATGTTCCAGTCTCTGCAAGCTCGTTGAGATCTTTGGCAGCGGCTTCAAAAACAGTCCAACCAGTGAGGTTTAGCCGATTTCAGCTTCCGCCTGTAGGTCGGTACGAGATGAACCAAGCAGTGATCAGAAAGTCGCATCCTTTATTACTGTGTAACAGTGATCCAGTATATTACTGTCTCTGGTTGGACAAGTAACATGCTGTCTGAATTTTGGCAGTTCACGTGAAAGATTGGTTTTATTAAAGGCCCCCGAGAATGATTAAAACAGAGTCCAATGACTTAGTATACTAATGACATAAAACTCTGCCCAATACAGACAACTGGAATGGTGTTAATAATAACTATAAGTTAAATCATAGTACTGAATTAAAAAGCCTATTAGTTTTCCAAGATATTTAATTGTCGTGGCTGTTTTCTCTGCTGATAAAAGCAGCATATGCTGGTTAGGTGTGTTTTAAAGCTGAGATGCTGGTTTATGCTTGTTACACGACCACATCTGAATGGTTTTCAAAACATAGATTTACACAGTACAAAAAGTTATAACATAGATACAATTTTACCCCAAAACACCCCAAAAAAAAAAAAAAAAATCTTAAGACACAAAGGATGAATGCAGGGATATTGTTTTCATAGCTTTCACATTTATAGAGTTATTTATAGTTTCCATATATTTGTCCAAATCAATTTTAAACAAAGAAAACAAAGGTTTAGAGCAAGTAAACTTTTGTTTATGAATATAAAATTTAGCCAACAGAAAACACAAGTTAATTATGTAATATTGTCCTGTATTTGTAAATGTATCTGTTCCATGAAACGCGGCCTTAATTGAATCAACGAATCAACGTCTCGTGCGTGGCGGCAGGAAACCCCAAATATGGTTATGGCGAGTGGAATCGCAAAATAATTTTAAACACACGCCTGCTGCACCAGGTCTGCAAAACCATTCCCATATTCCAAACTATCCCAATTAAGTTTTTTTTCTTGAGGTTTTCGCTTCCATTAGGAGATAAAAGCGCGTAACGTTACGACTTATTCGCGCGTCTGAACTGATCCAAGTGTATTTTGCTATCAAGGTAAGGCCGCCATTTTACATTTACTTGAACGTCACCGTGACTATGGTTACAGGTGATATTCGCCTTAACAGGGGATTATGTCATTTAATCTTTTCTACTGAATAAACTCGACAGTTTTAGTCAGTTTACCATCCGTTTTTTAATATAGTCTCAAAAATTAGTTTGTACGTTCGCTCATATTCTAGGCCCTCGAGACTCGTATTTTAAAGGTAAACATTGCTTAAAAAATGCGCGTCGGGGCATTCGAATCATTCGAATCGTTCGAATCCATTATGCAAATTGCGATACGACAGACTTATGCGAAAAGTTTTTGGAGTGGAGTGAACTCGCAAATACAGAGACTGCTGTGAGTTAGTCTAGCTTCAGAGACATTTGCTCGTATCTCGATCTTGAAGAAAAGTGTGCAGATATCGATTCTGAGCTACAGTGTGCAGACTTCTGAACTAAAGTGTACAGACCGTCGAATCTACACAAAGTTCAGAACTGCAGATACAGACATACAATGTCTACACCGGACAACACGTCCATCTCTAAGGAGAGGGTCATGGAGGCTCCTCCTGTAGAGGAGAGCTCAAAAGGTGAGTGTTACAATTATGTTTTAAGGCGCATCCTCAAATTCAGTGGAAAAAGTGTTTTTAGTTGATGATGATGTCCTTGGGTCATATGTGTGGCTAATAGTGTTTTTCTATCTGTTCCTCTTAGGGTCAGAAAAAGGTGACAGCAAGAGGAAGAAAACCCAATTTCGTCTTTCTTTAAGAAAGTACGTGAGGCCGTGAAGCTTCCTTCTGCTCCAAGAAGACAGTGGACCATCTACTGCAGCTGGACCCACAGTTTGACAGCTCTGCACCGGACGTCAATTTGTCCATCTCTAAGGACAATGTGGAGAGACTGGAGCTGCTGAGCCTCAGCAGGCAGGATACACCCTGGCCAAGCTCTGCTGGCACGTTCATCATTAAGAGAGGAACTGTGGCTCGTCAGGAAGGGGGGAGCGATGCCGCTTCATCCAATTCGGATAGCTGCCAAGAACAGTTTCACTTTACACTTCCAGGTGAAGTGCCTGTTGAGCCAGCAGGGCCTTCAGCTTGCCCAAAACCCAAGTCAGCATCCAGATTAGACGACTCTACACCTAACGTTGTCTCTGAGGACAGAATAGAGAGACTGAAAGTGGAATCTTCAGGTGAGAATAAAACTGCAAACAGGGACATTCATGTAGCTATAACAGTAAAAAAAAAAAAAAAAAAGTTCAGCCGTGTCTTTAATAGTTGTTGTTGTTGTCAAATTGGTTGGTCTTAGTTACAAAAGAACGGGGAAGAAGAGAAGAATCCGCTCTTTCTTCAAGGGAGTGTGGAAGACTATGAAGCGGCTCTTCAGCTGCCAGAACAAAGTCGGGTCCTCAGACTGCGTCCCATCTACTGGTAAATCTGTGGTCATTTTTCAATTTGAACTAAAAGATGTATGCATGTAACTTTGTAAGTAAATATATAAAAAAAATTGTGTTATACTACTTGAAGCATTTTATGCAACTTTAAATTATCTAGCAAGCTTTTACAACTTTTAACACATTGTACAATATATTATTTAGCACAAAATATAATATGTTCTGTGTGTTTTTACGTGTATGTGTGTTGTTGTTGTTGTTGTTTTTTTTCTAGAATCCTTTCACTCTCGCTATATGGTAAAAAGGATTATTGGAGAAGGAGGCTATGGCAAGGTGTATGAGGGAATCCGTATTTCTGATGGCAAAAAGGTAGACAAACATTTTGCTCTCACATTCAAACCTGAAGAAAGTGTCTTAAAAAGTTAAAGGACCTGTAGTTTATTCTATAGTTCTCAATTCTTCATGGTTAGGTTAAGGTTTGGTGTTAAATATGCTCAACTGTGTGTTTTTTTGTAGGTTGCCATCAAATATATTGAAAAGTCTACACGGAATCAGTATCTTCAAACTGTAAGCTGGCAAAACATAGGTTTTAAGTTGTTTAAGGTTTAAGTTGAGTTACCAAACTAACAGTTAGTTGCGTGTTTTCTGTAGGACCTGCATCCTGAACCTCTATTTAATGAAGTTGCACTGATGCTAGTGATGAGGCAAGGAAAAATAAGTCCCCTCATCATACAACTGTATGAGTGGTTTGAAGACCCTAAAGAGTTCACGCTCATTATGGAGTATCCAGATCCTCAAGAGAGCTTGTTGGACTTCATCAACGACAATCCCAGCATGAATGAGACCACAGCACGACGCATCATGTGTCAGGCGGTGCGAGCAGTGCAGCACTGCATCAAGCGCGGTGTTTTTCACAATGACATTCATCCAGACAATTTCTTGTTGAGAAAACACACTTTGGAGCTCAAGCTAATAGACTTTGGCTGCGGTCAACTGTTTAGTAGCGATGGCTACGATAGCATGCAGTATAGAGGTGAGCTGGCATTTTGTGTGCAAACCAACATTTAGTGACTTATCATTGATCGTGTGATACTTTAAGAATTGCTTCATGCTGAAAATGTCTTGCTTACAGGAATAATGGATTACGTGCCGCCTGAACTCATCATCAGTGGCAGATTCCATGCCGTCTCTACAAACGTCTGGGCTCTTGGAGTCTTGTTGTATGAGATGATGAACGTGTGTCCTCCATTTCGTGATATAAAGGAAATCATGGAAGCCGAAGTTAGGTTTGCAAACCCACATTTATCCAAAGGTGAGAGAACAGCACTGATCACACACCCACACACACACACACACACACACACACACACAGCTTCTGCACAGACAATGGTAGAGATGTCTTGTCTAGTAAAGCACAGACTTTAGTATTTACCAACTGATGTTAGAGGTTAGGATATGCGTTCAGAGATATAAGTTTAGAATAAGTATAAATTCTTTTAACCTTAAATAAACCTCGTTTCAGAAGCTGATTCCATACATGCCAACCCAAATGTCACATGGTCACGACTAACCAGCTCTCTCCTAAAAAACAGAATGCCGTGATGTGATTGTCCAGTGCCTAGCCCGTGACCCTACTGAAAGGCCGACCTTGGAGCAGCTCTTGCAGCATGACTGGTTTAAAACAAAAAAATGAAGGGAGGATTGAGTCAGAGGGCTGAAACATCGGAGGTGAGACAGTGTAACAGTCATTTTCAAGCGACCAGAGGAACCGCTCTCCTTCGGAGATTGGGTGAAGTTTTGGTTTGCAGTGATGTAGAAGCACTGCAGGTTACCTGTTGTGATTTGTTCAGAGATTTCCCTCAGGAGAGGTACTTAAATCAGTATTAGCATTAGTTTGGTTTTCTTCAGACAGTGCGGTGAAGTCTTCTTCTCTGTTTTTCAGTGATCAGTATGTGTCCGGTCTGCTGCGCTGGAAGGGGATGTTATCAGAGCGACAGACGAGAGAAGTGCTGGATATGAGCCGGGAACTCGGACTCGGTCCCAAAAGCCTAGACGCTCCACCTGTCAGCCTCTGAAAGGACTTTTATGTTTTTTTGATATAAAAACACCATGACAGTTTGAAGACGTTTCGTGAGATTCATTTCTGAACTTTATGCTGGTACATTAATCTTTTCATCAGTCCACTGCTTTTACCTTTTGATGTTACTTGACAATAGGAATCATTTTCCTATCGGAACACCGCGAAAAATTAATTACAATACATTTACATTTTTACTTTTAATATGATTCTGAATTGGAGGATCAGGGTAAATTGTACTTGTTTCTTCTGGGAAACATTTAAGTATTTCTGTAGCTTCTAAGTGCTGTACCAAAATTTTATTTTCTAACATTCTCAAATCAATCAAATGAAAGGTTAGAGGTGCCGAGAGAAGAATGTGGGAAGTGAGGTTTTGGGAACTCTACTTTTGCGCAGGTGTGGCGTAGGGTGATGGAATCAGGTGGCAGGAAAGATCAAACTTCCCCAGTATGAAAGGGACTAGCACTCCGACTACGCCACTATGGGAATTTCACCCAAAGAATTGAATAAACCACCTAAAACAGGCTAACACAGATTCTGTACCACCAATTAAGAGTCAGAGAAGTGGGTCATGAAACACTTTTTATTGACAAATCTTGGATAAAATAGGATTTAAAATGGTCTAGAAGGTTGCTGGATCTAAAAAGACACTTCTAAAAGTCGGGCTGGAGCTTACCAAAACTAGGGAGGACAGACCACACCACTCGCTGGTGACTCACTGCATTTCACTGTGTAGACACACGGGCACACTCACACACACATTCACACATGGGGAGGTGATCACTGCACGCTGTGAGGAAGATACCACCACCTAAAAGAGATTCTCTGCCCCGGTGCTCAGGCCCTGTCACCACAAAGAAGGCAGGTCAGTAACTTGTCACTTGAGAATGAAATAGAATTATCTACACAACCAATCAGGAGAACTAAGCACAAAAGAAAGATCAAAAACAAACAAAACACAACTTGACCACATAAGTCACGCAATTAGCTCCACTGAGTACTAAAGAAAGTCAGTTCGAATAAACGGATCAAGACTGAAAACAAATAAAAGAAATCAATTCAACTTCAAAAGATGAGGACATATGGAAAACCAAAAAAGAATATTAAACCAAAACAGTCTGGAAACAGGACAGCACTGCAACCGTTAAAGCAAAAAGGCGACTGCAGTGCAGTTTATGGACCTTCACTTAACGGACCGAAGGAATTTGGGATTCAACCACTGATACGAGTAGTCTATGTCAATGCAGGGAACAAAACTATTCGGTAAGCGTGTCCGGTTACCACAGCTTCTCCAGCGTTTAAGTACTTCTACGAACCCCTCAGGTGGCCCGGCAGCAAGGAGCATTGGTTCAAGACCAGTACTTGAATCACGTCTCAGCTCGCGTGCTCCAATTTAGTTCTCAAAAAGCGCATACGTTCCCGTTTTTATAGCACGTGGGCGCTGACGCAACAATAATGCACTATAAAAAGAAACTTGGCTCCTCCTGCCACACAGGCATGAGGTCCTCGATGGCCTGGCTTTTCTCTAGCCGTTTCTCCATCTTCATCTCTATCAGCAGTTTGACTGCATCCACCACCATAACACCCTTACAATGAACCTTGGTTATGAAACACGTTTGATGCATATAATATGGAGCAACCTTTGGCAAGCCAGCTCTCATTATCATTGGCCATGGGCTCGCTACCCAGTGAAGAACATAACTGAGCTATGAGTGTTTTACTAAACCTCACTCCATAGAACATCAACCTGCTTTGGATGGATTCCTGTGCACCTATCCGTGATCTTATTTACTCATATTTATCAAAATGCTGGGAAAAAGGAGAACATCCATTTAAACTACATTTAAACCAGAAAGACGATTAACCCGAGATACTCCGTTTCAGCTGGAATATAATCCTTATTCCAATTCCATTTTTAAACTTCTTGACAACTTGAAAATGGAAATAAGAATGTATCCTGGAGAATAATCACAGAGTTCAAGTCCTGATTTAGTCCGTGCTTACTTACTGTTACAGTAGTTAAGCGGTTAAGTATGTTACGTTTTTAAGTATGTAATTATATATGTAAACAAAGGAAAAGCTTTCCTTTGCAGATTAGCTCATATTTTGAAATATGACTATTTATTCAAGTCATTTTACTGTACAGTTATAGAGAAAATGAAAGGCAAAAAAACATTCTTGCACTTGGATCATTTTATTATATTAAAACACACATAAAATGATTTCCCTTATCTCATTCTTTCACTTAGCACCTAGCAATATTTCTTTGTATTCAAACACTTGTAAAAATGTTGCTTTATAGGTTAACTCGTTCTTTTAAATGATCCATATTCAGAGTGGCCCTGACTATTACTGTAATTATTATATTCTAAGTCATTTTACTTTATAGTTTTGGAGAGTTTTGAAGTCACCCAAAACAACTAAATGCGCCCTAGCACTTTTAGTGTGTCCCATTTTTTTTCAGCACTCATAATACTACAAATTTAAAGGCATACTCAGCATACTCATACTCACTCATACAGCATACATTTGGATTTCACCGTTGACACTGTATTTTGATTTTGACACAATTTAACATTTTTATAAAACACACACACACACACACACACACACACACACACACACACAGAAAGAATAAATAGAAACGCTTCAAGCAGTGTGGTTTCAATTAAACGTTTAAATAATGATTTTCACCAATAAAAATTACTGTGATCCAGTGGTTTCCCGAGTCTGCACACATTTATTTTGTAGAGATCCCACAATCCCTCCATCTGCCTAGGTGTTGCAAAACATAATGCAGACCCATATTGAGTGCATCATCCCCTGACCTGTTTGCTCTGTAGGCAAACTGCAGGGGGTCCCGTAAAAAGTCCTTTGGATAACCCAAGACCAGTTTGTCAAATGATTTCTTGACCACAGACATTAGGGCCACAGGTCTGCAATCCAATTAAATCCAGTAATTTGGGGTTTCTTTGGGATGGGGATGATGGGATGGCGGCGCGTCTATGGCATGAAGGGACTACACACAGCTCCAGTGATCTGTTGAAGATCTGTGTGAAGATGGGGGCCAATTGGTCAGCACAGATTTCAGTCACGCCGTCTGGGCCCGGCGCCTTTCTTCTTTTGTTTTTCTGAATACCTGAATACACACGGTTGACAGGCAGGTGTGGGGGAGCGGGGACTGCAGTAGGTGAGAATGGTGTCTTTTCAGACCTGCAGTAAAACTCCAAAAACTTTGCCACAGTGCTGGGGATGGTGTCTTGTAGTTGGTGATGTCTTTCAGACCTTTCCACACAGAAGCTGTGTCCCTTGAGGAGAACTGAGTCTGAAGCTGTTCGAATAATTCCTCTTTGCCACTCTGATCTCCTTTTCCAGCGTGTATTTGGCCCATTTATACAAGACTTTTGCAGCGAACCATGGTTTGTCGTTGTTAGAAATGAAATAAGTCCTGGCAGAAAGGCACATGTCCTCACAGAAACTGATATATGATGTTCCAGTCTCTGCAAGCTCGTTGAGATCTTTGGCAGCGGCTTCAAAAACAGTCCAACCAGTGAGGTTTAGCCGATTTCAGCTTCCGCCTGTAGGTCGGTACGAGATGAACCAAGCAGTGATCAGAAAGTCGCATCCTTTATTACTGTGTAACAGTGATCCAGTATATTACTGTCTCTGGTTGGACAAGTAACATGCTGTCTGAATTTTGGCAGTTCACGTGAAAGATTGGTTTTATTAAAGGCCCCCGAGAATGATTAAAACAGAGTCCAATGACTTAGTATACTAATGACATAAAACTCTGCCCAATACAGACAACTGGAATGGTGTTAATAATAACTATAAGTTAAATCATAGTACTGAATTAAAAAGCCTATTAGTTTTCCAAGATATTTAATTGTCGTGGCTGTTTTCTCTGCTGATAAAAGCAGCATATGCTGGTTAGGTGTGTTTTAAAGCTGAGATGCTGGTTTATGCTTGTTACACGACCACATCTGAATGGTTTTCAAAACATAGATTTACACAGTACAAAAAGTTATAACATAGATACAATTTTACCCCAAAACACCCCCCAAAAAAAAAAAAAAAAATCTTAAGACACAAAGGATGAATGCAGGGATATTGTTTTCATAGCTTTCACATTTATAGAGTTATTTATAGTTTCCATATATTTGTCCAAATCAATTTTAAACAAAGAAAACAAAGGTTTAGAGCAAGTAAACTTTTGTTTATGAATATAAAATTTAGCCAACAGAAAACACAAGTTAATTATGTAATATTGTCCTGTATTTGTAAATGTATCTGTTCCATGAAACGCGGCCTTAATTGAATCAACGAATCAACGTCTCGTGCGTGGCGGCAGGAAACCCCAAATATGGTTATGGCGAGTGGAATCGCAAAATAATTTTAAACACACGCCTGCTGCACCAGGTCTGCAAAACCATTCCCATATTCCAAACTATCCCATTAAGTTTTTTTTCTTGAGGTTTTCGCTTCCATTAGGAGATAAAAGCGTAACGTTACGACTTATTCGCGCGTCTGAACTGATCCAAGTGTATTTTGCTATCAAGGTAAGGCCGCCATTTTACATTTACTTGAACGTCACCGTGACTATGGTTACAGGTGATATTCGCCTTAACAGGGATTATGTCATTTAATCTTTTCTACTGAATAAACTCGACAGTTTTAGTCAGTTTACCATCCGTTTTTAATATAGTCTCAAAATTAGTTTGTACGTTCGCTCATATTCTAGGCCCTCGAGACTCGTATTTTAAAGGTAAACATTGCTTAAAAATGCGCGTCGGGCATTCGAATCATTCGAATCGTTCAATCCATTATGCAAATTGCGATACGACAGACTTATGCGAAAAGTTTTTGGAGTGGAGTGAACTCGCAAATACAGAGACTGCTGTGAGTTAGTCTAGCTTCAGAGACATTTGCTCGTATCTCGCATCTTGAAGAAAAGTGTGCAGATATCGATTCTGAGCTACAGTGTGCAGACTTCTGAACTAAAGTGTACAGACCGTCGAATCTACACAAAGTTCAGAACTGCAGATACAGACATACAATGTCTACACCTGACAACACGTCCATCTCTAAGGAGAGGGTCATGGAGGCTCCTCCTGTAGAGGAGAGCTCAAAGGTGAGTGTTACAATTATGTTTTAAGGCGCATCCTCAAATTCAGTGGAAAAAGTGTTTTTAGTTGATGATGATGTCCTTGGGTCATATGTGTGGCTAATAGTGTTTTCTATCTGTTCCTCTTAGGGTCAGAAAAAGGTGACAGCAAGAGGAAGAAAAACCCAATTTCGGCTTTCTTTAAGAAAGTACGTGAGGCCGTGAAGCTTCCCTTCTGCTCCAAGAAGACAGTGGACCATCTACTGCAGCTGGACCCACAGTTTGACAGCTCTGCACCGACGTCAATTTGTCCATCTCTAAGGACAATGTGGAGAGACTGGAGCTGCTGAGCCTCAGCAGGCAGGATACACCCTGGCCAAGCTCTGCTGGCACGTTCATCATTAAGAGAGGAACTGTGGCTCGTCAGGAAGGGGGGAGCGATGCCGCTTCATCCACCCGGATAGCTGCCAAGAACAGTTTCACTTTACACTTCCAGGTGAAGTGCCTGTTGAGCCAGCAGGGCCTTCAGCTTGCCCAAAACCCAAGTCAGCATCCAGATTAGACGACTCTACACCTAACGTCGTCTCTGAGGACAGAATAGAGAGACTGAAAGTGGAATCTTCAGGTGAGAATAAAACTGCAAACAGGGACATTCATGTAGCTATAACAGTAAAAAAAAAAAAAAAAAAAAAAAGTTCAGCCGTGTCTTTAATAGTTGTTGTTGTTGTCAAATTGGTTGGTCTTAGTTACAAAAGAACGGGGGAAGAAGAGAAGAATCCGCTCTTTCTTCAAGGGAGTGTGGAAGACTATGAAGCGGCTCTTCAGCTGCCAGAACAAAGTCGGGTCCTCAGACTGCGTCCCATCTACTGGTAAATCTGTGGTCATTTTTCAATTTGAACTAAAAGATGTATGCATGTAACTTTGTAAGTAAATATATAAAAAAAATTGTGTTATACTACTTGAAGCATTTTATGCAACTTTAAATTATCTAGCAAGCTTTTACAACTTTTAACACATTGTACAATATATTATTTAGCACAAAATATAATATGTTCTGTGTGTTTTTACGTGTATGTGTGTTGTTGTTGTTGTTGTTTTTTCTAGAATCCTTTCACTCTCGCTATATGGTAAAAAGGATTATTGGAGAAGGAGGCTATGGCAAGGTGTATGAGGGAATCCAGTATTTCTGATGGCAAAAGGTAGACAAACATTTTGCTCTCACATTCAAACCTGAAGAAAGTGTCTTAAAAAGTTAAAGGACCTGTAGTTTATTCTATAGTTCTCAATTCTTCATGGTTAGGTTAAGGTTTGGTGTTAAATATGCTCAACTGTGTGTTTTTTTGTAGGTTGCCATCAAATATATTGAAAAGTCTACACGGAATCAGTATCTTCAAACTGTAAGCTGGCAAAACATAGGTTTTAAGTTGTTTAAGGTTTAAGTTGAGTTACCAAACTAACAGTTAGTTGCGTGTTTTCTGTAGGACCTGCATCCTGAACCTCTATTTAATGAAGTTGCACTGATGCTAGTGATGAGGCAAGGAAAAATAAGTCCCCTCATCATACAACTGTATGAGTGGTTTGAAGACCCTAAAGAGTTCACGCTCATTATGGAGTATCCAGATCCCTCAAGCGAGAGCTTGTTGGACTTCATCAACGACAATCCCAGCATGAATGAGACCACAGCACGACGCATCATGTGTCAGGGCGGTGCGAGCAGTGCAGCACTGCATCAAGCGCGTGTTTTTCACAATGACATTCATCCAGACAATTTCTTGTTGAGAAAACACACTTTGGAGCTCAAGCTAATAGACTTTGGCTGCGGTCAACTGTTTAGTAGCGATGGCTACGATAGCATGCAGTATAGAGGTGAGCTGGCATTTTGTGTGAAAACCAACATTTAGTGACTTATCATTGATCGTGTGATACTTTAAGAATTGCTTCATGCTGAAAATGTCTTGCTTACAGGAATAATGGATTACGTGCCGCCTGAACTCATCATCAGTGGCAGATTCCATGCCGTCTCTACAAACGTCTGGGCTCTTGGAGTCTTGTTGTATGAGATGATGAACGTGTGTCCTCCATTTCGTGATATAAAGGAAATCATGGAAGCCAGAGTTAGGTTTGCAAACCCACATTTATCCAAAGGTGAGAGAACAGCACTGATCACACACCCACACACACACACACACACACACACACAGCTTCTGCACAGACAATGGTAGAGATGTCTTGTCTAGTAAAGCACAGACTTTAGTATTTACCAACTGATGTTAGAGGTTAGGATATGCGTTCAGAGATATAAGTTTAGAATAAGTATAAATTCTTTTAACCTTAAATAAACCTCGTTTCAGAAGCTGATTCCATACATGCCAACCCAAATGTCACATGGTCACGACTAACCAGCTCTCCTAAAAAAACAGAATGCCGTGATGTGATTGTCCAGTGCCTAGCCCGTGACCCTACTGAAAGGCCGACCTTGGAGCAGCTCTTGCAGCATGACTGGTTTAAAACAAAAAAATGAAGGGAGGATTGAGTCAGAGGCTGAAACATCGGAGGTGAGACAGTGTAACAGTCATTTTCAAGCGACCAGAGGAACCGTCTCCTTCGGAGATTGGGTGAGAGTTTTGGTTTGCAGTGATGTAGAAGCACTGCAGGTTACCTGTTGTGATTTGTTCAGAGATTTCCCTCAGGAGAGGTACTTAAATCAGTATTAGCATTAGTTTGGTTTTCTTCAGACAGTGCGGTGAAGTCTTCTTCTCTGTTTTCAGTGATCAGTATGTGTCCGGTCTGCTGCGCTGGAAGGGGATGTTATCAGGCGACAGGCGAGAGAAGTGCTGGATATGAGCCGGGAACTCGGACTCGGTCTAAAGCCTAGACGCTCCACCTGTCAGCCTCTGAAAGGACTTTTATGTTTTTGATATAAAAACACCATGACAGTTTGAAGACGCTTTACGTGAGATTCATTTCTGAACTTTATGCTGGTACATTAATCTTTTCATCAGTCCACTGCTTTACCTTTTGATGTTACTTGACAATAGGAATCATTTTCCTATCGGAACACCGCGAAAAATTAATTACAATACATTTACATTTTTACTTTTAATATGATTCTGAATTGGAGGATCAGGGTAAATTGTACTTCTGGGAAACATTTCTTTTCTGTAGCTTCTTAAGTGCTGTACCAAAATTTTATTTTCTAACATTCTCAAATCAATCAAATGAAAGGTTAGAGGTGCCGAGAGAAGAATGTGGGAAGTGAGGTTTTGGGGAACTCTACTTTTGCGCAGGTGTGGCGTAGGGTGATGGAATCAGGTGGCAGGAAAGATCAAACTTCCCAGTATGAAAGGGGACTAGCACTCCGACCACTACGCCACTATAAATTTCACCCAAAGAATTGAATAAACCACCTAAAACAGGCTAACACAGATTCGTACCACCAATTAAGAGTCAGAGAAGTGGGTCATGAAACACTTTTTATTGACAAATCTTGGATAAAATAGGATTTAAAATGGTCTAGAAGGTTGCTGGATCTAAAAAAGACACTTCTAAAAGTCGGGCTGGAGCTTACCAAAACTAGGGAGGACAGACCACACCACTCGCTGGTGACTCACTGCATTTCACTGTGTAGACACACGGGCACACTCACACACACATTCACATGGGGAGGTGATCACTGCACGCTGTGAGGAAGATACCACCACCTAAAAGAGATTCTCTGCCCCGGTGCTCAGGCCCTGTCACCACAAAGAAGGCAGGTCAGTAACTTGTCACTTGAGAATGAAATAGAATTATCTACACAACCAATCAGGAGAACTAAGCACAAAAGAAAGATCAAAAAACAAACAAAACACAACTTGACCCCATAAGTCACGCAATTAGCTCCACTGAGTACTAAAGAAAGTCAGTTCGAATAAACGGATCAAGACTGAAAACAAATAAAAGAAATCAATTCAACTTCAAAAGATGAGGACATATGGAAAACCAAAAAAAGAATATTAAACCAAAACAGTCTGGAAACAGGACAGCACTGCAACCGTTAAAGCAAAAAGCGACTGCAGTGCAGTTTATGGACCTTCACTTAACGGACCGAAGGAATTTGGGATTCAACCACTGATACGAGTAGTCTATGTCAATGCAGGGAACAAAACTATTCGGTAAGCGTGTCCGGTTACCACAGCTTCTCCAGCGTTTAAGTACTTCTAATACGAACCCCCTCAGGTGGCCCGGCAGCAAGGAGCATTGGTTCAAGACCAGTACTTGAATCACGCCTCAGCTCGCGTGCTCAATTTAGTTCTCAAAAAGCGCATACGTTCCCATTTTTATAGCACGTGGGCGCTGACGCAACAATAATGCACTATAAAAAGAAACTTGGCTCCTCCTGCCACACAGGCATGAGGTCCTCGATGGCCTGGCTTTTCTCTAGCCGTTTCTCCATCTTCATCTCTATCAGCAGTTTGACTGCATCCACCACCATAACACCCTTACAATGAACCTTGGTTATGAAACACGTTTGATGCATATAATATGGAGCAACCTTTGGCAAGCCAGCTCTCATTATCATTGGCCATGGGCTCGCTACCCAGTGAAGAACATAACTGAGCTATGAGTGTTTTACTAAACCTCACTCCATAGAACATCAACCTGCTTTGGATGGATTCCTGTGCACCTATCCGTGATCTTATTTACTCATATTTATCAAAATGCTGGGAAAAAGGAGAACATCCATTTAAACTACATTTAAACCAGAAAGACGATTAACCGAGATACTCCGTTTCAGCTGGAATATAATCCTTATTCCAATTCCATTTTTTAAACTTCTTGACAACTTGAAAATGGAAATAAGAATGTATCCTGGAGAATAATCACAGAGTTCAAGTCCTGACGAGTCCGTGCTTACTTACTGTTACAGTAGTTAAGCGGTTAAGTATGTTACGTTTTTAAGTATGTAATTATATATGTAAACAAAGGAAAAAGCTTTCCTTTGCAGATTAGCTCATATTTTGAAATATGACTATTTATTCAAGTCATTTTACTGTACAGTTATAGAGAAAATGAAAGGCAAAAAAACATTCTTGCACTTGGATCATTTTATTATATTAAACACACATAAAATGATTTCCTTATCTCATTCTTTTTTCATAGCACCTAGCAATATTTCTTCAGATTCAAACACTTGTAAAAATGTTGCTTTATAGGTTAACTCGTTCTTTTAAATGATCCATATTCAGAGTGGCCCCTGACTATTACTGTAATTATTATATTCTAAGTCATTTTACTTTATAGTTTTGGAGAGTTTTGAAGTCACCCAAAACAACTAAATCCTAGCGTC
Source organism: Puntigrus tetrazona (assembly GCF_018831695.1). Taxonomy (NCBI): domain Eukaryota; kingdom Metazoa; phylum Chordata; class Actinopteri; order Cypriniformes; family Cyprinidae; genus Puntigrus; species Puntigrus tetrazona. The sequence goes on along the minus strand of NW_025047686.1, from coordinate 170,741 downwards.
CTAGCACTTTTAGTGTGTCCCATTTTTTCAGCACTCATAATACTACAAATTTAAAGGCATACTCAGCATACTCATACTCACTCATACAGCATACATTTGGATTTCACCGTTGACACTGTATTTTTGATTTTGACACAATTTAACATTTTTATAAACACACACACACACACACACACACACAGAAAGAATAAATAGAAACGTTCAAGCAGTGTGGTTTCAATTAAACGTTTAAATAATGATTTTCACCAATAAAAATTACTGTGATCCAGTGGTTTTCCTTGAGTCTGCACACATTTATTTTGTAGAGATCCCACAATCCCTCCATCTGCCTAGGTGTTGCAAAACATAATGCAGACCCATATTGAGTGCATCATCCCTGACCTGTTTGCTCTGTAGGCAAACTGCAGGGGTCCCGTAAAGTCCTTTGGATAACCCAAGACCAGTTTGTCAAATGATTTCTTGACCACAGACATTAGGGCCACAGGTCTGCAATCCAATTAAATCCAGTAATTTGGGGTTTCTTTGGGATGGGGATGATGGGATGGCGGCGCGTCTATGGCATGAAGGGACTACACACAGCTCCAGTGATCTGTTGAAGATCTGTGTGAAGATGGGGGCCAATTGGTCAGCACAGATTTCAGTCCACGCCGCCTGGGCCCGGCGCCTTTCTTCTTTTGTTTTTCTGAATACCTGAATACACACGGTTGACAGGCAGGTGTGGGGAGCGCGGGACTGCAGTAGGTGAGAATGGTGTCTTTTCAGACCTGCAGTAAAACTCCAAAACTTTGCCACAGTGCTGGGGATGGTGTCTTGTAGTTGGTGATGTCTTTCAGACCTTTCCACACAGAAGCTGTGTCCCTTGAGGAGAACTGAGTCTGAAGCTGTTCGAATAATTCCTCTTTGCCACTCTGATCTCCTTTTCCAGCGTGTATTTGGCCCATTTATACAAGACTTTTGCAGCGAACCATGGTTTGTCGTTGTTAGAAATGAAATAAGTCCTGGCAGAAAGGCACATGTCCTCACAGAAACTGATATATGATGTTCCAGTCTCTGCAAGCTCGTTGAGATCTTTGGCAGCGGCTTCAAAACAGTCCAACCAGTGAGGTTTAGCTGATTTCAGCTTCCGCCTGTGTAGGTCGGTCAATGAGATGAACCAAGCAGTGATCAGAAAGTCGCATCCTTTATTACTGTGTAACAGTGATCCAGTATATTACTGTCTCTGGTTGGACAAGTAACATGCTGTCTGAATTTTGGCAGTTCACGTGAAAGATTGGTTTTATTAAAGGCCCCCGAGAATGATTAAAACAGAGTCCAATGACTTAGTATACTAATGACATAAAACTCTGCCCAATACAGACAACTGGAATGGTGTTAATAATAACTATAAGTTAAATCATAGTACTGAATTAAAAAGCCTATTAGTTTTCCAAGATATTTAATTTGTCGTGGCTGTTTTCTCTGCTGATAAAAGCAGCATATGCTGGTTAGGTGTGTTTAAAGCTGAGATGCTGGTTTATGCTTGTTACACGACCACATCTGAATGGTTTTCAAAACATAGATTTACACAGTACAAAAAGTTATAACATAGATACAATTTTACCCTCAAAACACCCCCCAAAAAAAAAAATCTTAAGACACAAAGGATGAATGCAGGGATATTGTTTTCATAGCTTTCACATTTATAGAGTTATTTATAGTTTCCATATATTTGTCCAAATCAATTTTAAACAAAGAAAACAAAGGTTTAGAGCAAGTAAACTTTTGTTTATGAATATAAAATTTAGCCAACAGAAAACACAAGTTAATTATGTAATATTGTCCTGTATTTGTAAATGTATCTGTTCCATGAAACGCGGCCTTAATTGAATCAACGAATCAACGTCTCGTGCGTAGCGGCAGGAAACCCCAAATATGGTTATGGCGAGTGGAATCGCAAAAATAATTTTTAAACACCGCCTGCTGCACCAGGTCTGCAAACCCATTCCCATATTCCAAACTATCCCATTAAGTTTTTTTTTCTTGAGTTTTTTCGCTTCCATTAGGAGATAAAAGCGCGTAACGTTACGACTTATTCGCGCGTGAACTGATCCAAGTGTATTTTGCTATCAAGGTAAGGCCGCCATTTTACATTTACTTGAACGTCACCGTGACTATGGTTACAGGTGATATTCGCGCTTAACAGGGGATTATGTCATTTAATCTTTTCTACTGAATAAACTCGACAGTTTTAGTCAGTTTACCATCCGTTTTTAATATAGTCTCAAAAATTAGGTTTGTACGTTCGCTCATATTCTAGGCCCTCCAGACTCGTATTTTAAAGGTAAACATTGCTTAAAAAAATGCGCGTCGGGGCATTCGAATCATTCGAATCGTTCGAATCCATTCACAAATTGCGATGACAGACTTATGCGAAAAGTTTTTGGAGTGGAGTGAACTACATGAAATACAGAGACTGCTGTGAGTTAGTCTAGCTTCAGAGACATTTGCTGCGTATCTAGCATCTTGAAGAAAAGTGTGGAATATGATTCTGAGCTACAGTGTGCAGACTTCTAGACTAAAGTGTACAGACCGTCGAATCTACACAAAAGTTCAGAACTGCAGATGAACATACAATGTCTACACCTGACAAATCCCATCTCTGAGGAGAGAGGTCATGAGCTCTCCTGTAGAGGAGAGCTCAAGGTAGTGTTACGAATTATGTTTTAAAGGCGCATCCTCAAATTCAGAAATTGGAAAAAGTGTTTTAGTTGATGATGATGTCCTTGGGTCATATGTGTAACTAATAGTGTTTCTATCTGTTCCTCTTAGGGTCAGAAAAGGTGACAGCAAAGAGGAAGAAAAAACCCAATTTGGAAATCTTTCTTTAAAGTCGTGAGGCCGTGAAGCTTCCTTCTGCTCAAGAAGACAGTGGACCATCTACTGCAGCTGGACCCACAGTTTGACAGCTCTGCACGGACGTCAATTTGTCCATCTCTAAGGACAATGTGGAGAGACTGGAGCTGCTGAGCCTCCTTGAGTGTAAGGATACTAGGCCAAGCTCTGCTGGCGTTCATCATTAAGAGAGAGGAACTGTGGCTCGTCAGGAAGGGGAAGCGATGCGCTTCATCCAATTAGGATAGCTGCCAAGAACAGTTTCGCCTTTACACTTCCAGGTGAAGTGCCTGTTGAAACCAGCAGACCAGCTTGCCTAGGCAAGTCAGCATCCAGATTAGACGACTCTACACCTACTTGTCGTCTCTGAGACAGAATAGAGAGACTGAAAGTGGAATCTTCAGGTGAGAATAAAACTGCAAACAGGGACATTCATGTAGCTATAACGGTAAAAAAAAAAAAAAAAAATTAATGGTATGCTTTAATGGTTATTTGTTGTGTCTGGTGTTGGTCTTGGTGCAAAAGAGCGGGGAAGAGGAGAAGAATCCGCTCTTTCTTGAGGAGTATAGAAGACTATAGGCAGCTCTTCAGCTGCCAGAGCAAAGTCGGGTCCTCAGACTCACGTCCCATCTACTTTAGTAAATCTGTGAGTCATTTTCAATTTTGAACTAAAGATGTATGCATGTAACTTTGTAAGTAAATATATAAAAAAATTGTGTTATACTACTTGAAGCATTTTATGCAACTAAATTATCCTGTAGCTTTACAACTTTTAACACATTGTACATGTATTATTTACTTTAAAATATAATATATTCTGTGTGTTTTAGGTATGTGTGTTGTTTATTTGTTGTTGTTGTTTTCTAAGTCTTTTATAAGCTATAAGTAAAAAGGATTATTGGAGGAGGCTATGGCAAGGTGTATGAGGGAATCCGTATTTCTGATGCAAAAGGTAGACAAACATTTGCTCTCACATTCAAACCTGAAGAAAGTGTCTTAAAAGTTAAAGGACTATGTAGTTTATTCTATAGTTCTCAATTCTTCATGGTTAGGTTAGAGTTTGGTGTTAAATATGCTCAACTGTGTGTTTTTTTGTGAGTTGCAGCTCAAATATGTTGAAAAGTCTACGGAATCAGTATCTTTAGGCAGCTATGGCTGGCAAAACATAGGTTTTAAGTTGTTTAAGGTTTAAGTTGAGTTACCAAACTAACAGTTAATTGCGTGTTTTCTGTAGGACCATCCTGAACCTCTATTTAATGAAGTTGCACTGATGCAATTGGTAGAGGCAGGAAAAATAAGTCCCCTCATCCATACAACTGTATATGAGTGGTTTGAAGACCTAAAGTTCACGCTCATTATGGAGTATCAGATCCCTCACGAGAGCTTGTTGGACCATCAGCGACAATCCCAGCATGAATGAGACCACAACACGCGACGCATCATGTGTCAAGCGGTCGCGAGCAGTGCAGCACTGCATCAAAGCGCGGTGTTTTTTCACAGTGACATTCATCCAGACAATTTCTTGTTGAGAAAAACACACACTTTTGAGCTCAAGCTAGCCAGACTTTGGCTGCGGTCAGCTGTTTGTGGGCAGGCTCCAGGGGTGTGTTTTCTCAACAGAAAGTGTGCAGGCAGTGTCGTGTGGCTTTACCGCGCTAATCACAGTGCTACACTACTCACTGCACTGACACATGATGCGTCGTATGATCTCATTCATGCTGGGATTGTGTTGATGAGTCAGCAACTCTCGCAGATCTGGGTGCTCCATGTGGCGTGAACTTTCTTTAAGAACTCTTCCAAGCCGCTCATACGGTGCATGATGAGGGCTATTTTCCTTGCCTCATCGCAACATCGGTAACTTCGATCAAATGAGTTCGAGATACCGGAGTCTGAAAAACTGCACTGACTAACTGTTGGTTAACTCAGCAAACTTGTAAACAACAAGGCTATGTTTGCCGCTTGTTGAAAATACTGATTCGATAATGAGCGCCTTTTCGTATATTTGATGGCAACCTACAAAACGCGATTGATATATTTAACACCAAACACTAACCTAACTGCATGAAGGAGTATTGAAAACATGGGAAGCAAACTGCAGTCCTTTTAACTTTTAGACACTTTCTTCGAGTTTGAATGTGAGAGCAAAGATGTTTGTCTTACCTTTGCACTTATCAAATCTGGGCTTCCCCTCATACACCTTGCCATAGCCTCTAACTCAATAATCCCCTTTTACTATGGCAGTGAAGATCTAGAAAAACAACAACAACAACAACTGTTTTACATATAGCTACACAGGGCATATTATATTGCAGTAGCACAAATAATGCTGTTGTACAATGTGTTAAGAGACTAATAGCTTTTAACTGGAATAATTAAAAATTTGCATAAAATGCTAAATAATATATTTATTTTATATGTTACTTACAAGAAGATACATGCATACATCTTTAATTCAGAGTGAAAAATGACACAGTACCGGGCTCTTGAGACGTTTCTTCTGTAGCTGAAGCTTACGCTTCGTAATCTTCCGCACTCCTTGAAGAAAATGTTCTTCTATTCCCATTCCCTAGCAACTGGAGCAACGAACGACAACAACTATTAAAAACAGCGACACGAACTTTTTACTGTTATACGTGAATGTCTGGTTTTATTCTCGCAATTCCACCGTCTCTATTCTGTCTCGGGCGACGTTGGAAATAGCTGATCGTCTGTCTGGACTCTTTGACTTTGAGCAAGCTGAAAGACCCCTGCTGGCGCAACGGGCGCTCGCTACCTGGAGGTGTGAGTGAGCGATTTGTCGAGAATTGGATGATGACATCATCCCACTTCCTGGCGACCACGGTCTTAATGATGAACGACGCCAGCGCGGAAGCAACGAGTGCTGTCTATGCTGGCTCGGCGGCACGATCTCCGCATTGTCATGAGTGGACAGAGGCCAGTCACGATGCTGAAACTGTCAGGCTGTGAGTCCCAGCTGCGTGGGTGTCACTGTGCTCTTGGTGAAGAGAGAAGCTTCATGACTTTCCCGTACTTTCAGCAAGAGGCAGTGGGACACTAACTCTCTTGCTATCTGCGACCTAAGAGAACAGATAGAAAAACACTATTAACCACATATGACCAGAGTTTTATCATCATCAACTAAAAGCACTTTTTCACACTGAATTTGAGGATCTTTCTTAAAACAATTGTAACACTCACCTGAGCTCTCCTCTACAGGGAGAGCATATTCTCATGAAGGCGGACGTGTCAGTGTGGTGTGTATGCTGCTGTCTGCAGTTCTGAGCTTTGTAACGAAATTCGGCGATCTGTACTTTGATTCGAAGTCTGCGCACTGTAACTCGAAATAGTTATCTGCACTTTGTTCGAATGCTCGCAACTGAACTAACTCACGGCATTTCTTCTGTGACTAGCGAGTTACGCTCCGCTCCAAAAAACTTTTGCGCATAAATGCGTAAGTATGCTGTTACATGATAATTGAACATTCGGTGATTAAATGCCCGGCGCTGACCCTGGCAATGTTTACGCTGAAATGCGGTCTGAAGACACAGAATATGAATGACGACTGAAGCAATTTTGAAACTTTATATTAAAGCGGATGATGGCTGACTTCAAAACTGTCGGTGTCAGTAAGAAAAGATGAAACCAGCATAATCCCTGATAAGCGAGAGCTTATCACTACTGTAACCTGATCGCGGTGAATTCAGTAAATGTAAATGGCGGCCTTACGCTGATAACGAAGCTACGCGAATCGGTTCAGCTTTGGCAGCGAATGCTAAGTAGCGTTACAGCGGCACCTCTCTGATGGCGAAAACCTCAGAAAAAAACTTGGTGGAAATAGTTGGAGAACTATGAAGATATTTTGCGAACCTGGTGCGGCACGAAACAATGTTTAAGGCCATTTTTGCATTCCCTTTACATGCTAACCATTTGGTTTCCTACCCGTACGCCGCGGGCGACAGCCAGTTGTTCAATTTCATGGAACAGACCATTTGAAATACCAGAACAATGTACATGAGCCAACGTGTTTCTGTTGGCTAGGCCCACCTGTTCATAAACGAAATTTACTTCTTTAAACCTTTTGTTTTCTTTGTTTAGAGTGATTTGAATTTTAAATATATGAAACTATAAACTAACTCTATAAATGTGAAGCTATGAAAGCTGGCTGTCCCTGCACCCCATCCTTTGATGTCTTAAGACACAGAGAGAAGGCATTTTAGTGAAATGTATCTATGTTATAACTGCTGTGCTCAAATCTATGTTTTGAAAACACATTCGAATGTATTAGGCAACAACGCAAACCAGCATCTCGCTTTAAACACCTAACTCGCATATCCACAACATCGGCAGAGAAAAACTGTGCGGCTGGTAAATAACTAAGAAAACAATAGACTTTTAATTCGTAACATGTTTAACTTATAGTTATTATTAACTTGCCATTCCAGTTGTCTGTGTTGAGCAGAGTTTATGTCATTATTACTGCTAAGTCATTAGTTATTTAATCATTCTCAGGGAGCCTGTGGAAACCAATCTTTCGCGTGTTAAATCCAGGCAACATATTATGTCAACCGAGACGGTAATATACTGGATCACTGTTACGGTAATAAAGAGATGCGACTTTCTGATCGCTGCTTGGTTCATCACCGTGCCGACTGAATGGGGCGGGGCTCGACTGAACCTCTGCTGGTGAACTGTTTTTGGCTGCCAGATCTCGGCAACTGCGGGCGGGACATCTGTATCGGTGTGGTGCATGCCTTTCTGCCGGGACGACTCATTTCTGGCTGGCGACGGAAACCGTTACGCTACTATCTTTGTATCGCCGTCTGCGCTGAAGGAGATCGGAGTGACGAAAGGTATTCGAACGGCGCTCGGGCTCAGTTCTCCTCGAAGACACGGCTGGAAGGTATACGAAGACACGTCGCAACTTTACAGACGCATCCCCCGGCACTGTGGCTCTTTGGAGTTACCTGCGAACGAAAGACGCCATTCTGCCTGCTGTCGCTCCACACTGCTGTCATGCGATGATATTCAGTATTCGAAAAAGAAAAGAAAGCGCGAACGCCAACGTGGCATGATGAATCAATAGCTGACCAATGGCCCCCATCTTCACACAGATCAACGAATCATAATGTGTCCTCATTATAAACGTATGCATCATCCCCCATCCCCAGAAACCCCAAATTACTGGACTAGTGGATTGCGAACCTGTGTTACAATATCTGTGGTCTCGAAAATCATTTGATAAACTGGTCTTGGAGTTTATCAGAGACACTTTACGGACCCCCTGCAAATTTGCCTACAGAACAGGCTAGGCTCGAGAGATGTTGCACTCAATATGGTCTGCGTATATTTGCAACACCTAAGCAGGCTCAGAGAAGACATCTCTACAAAGTAAATGTGTGCATTTGAAACCTGAATCTGTAATTACATTGGTAATCATTATTTACTTGAATTTAGTGAAACCACACTTTATGTGTTCTATTCTTTTCTGTGAAAGCAATGTCTTTGTGTGTGATATTTTACAAAAAATGTTATGTCAAATATCAAAATACAATGTCAGCAATCAAATGTATGCTGTAATATTAGTATAATGCTGAAGGCTGTATATAACTAGAAACATGACATTATGAAGTGTAATGGAGACACTAAAGAGAATAACTGAAGACCTTAGAACTGAACAGGTGACTTCATTTCAACAAAATAGGCAGAATATAATATTACAGTAATAGTCGGGGCAGATCATTTACAAAACGAGTTAACCTATGAAACAGCATTTTTCTGATGTTTGAGTGCGAAATGACCTTTAGATGCTAAGTAGTGAGATAAGGAAATCATTTTATGTGTGTTTTAACTATAATAAAATGATCCAGGAATCTGGAAGCTATGTTTTTTTGCCTTTCATTCTCTATAACTATTTGACAAATGACTTGATAATGTCGTATTTCCAGAGTATGACTAATCTGCAGAGGAAAGCTTTTCCTTTTGTTTACATGCTATAATTGCATGCCCAAGGCATGCGCTGGCAACTACTGTAACAATAATGCTTTGCGAAGGCTTTATCGAAGACGAACTTTCATGTTATTTGCCAGAATATTCTTATTTCCGGCACAGAGATTGTCAGAAGATTTAAAATGGGGTAAACAAGTTATTCAACTGAAAGCAGGCTTATCTCAAGGTTATCGTCTCTGTTTATCTAATTTAAATGAATGTTCTCCTTTCCCAGCATTTGACAAATGGTAAATAGATCACTTGAACTGTAGATATAAAATCCCATCAAGCTGAGTTGATGTTCTTATGAGTGAGTTTAATAAAACACTCATAATGGGTATGTTCATGCTGTAGCAACCCATATTAATGACAATAAGCTAGCTTTTATAAAATATATATAATGCTGTTCATAACCAGGTTCATGTAAGAGTGTTATGATGTGAATAAGTCAGCTGCTGATGAATGAAGATGGAGAAGCGACTGGAAAGAAGCCATCGGCGTTCATGCCTGTAATGAAGGGCCAAGTTCTTTTATGAGTGCATTATGACTAGTCGCGCCCGCGTGCTAAAAGCAGGGCGTATCGCTGAACTGAGCGGAACGCGGCGACTGGGCGTGATTCAATGCCGGTGTGAACTCAATGCTACTGCGGTGCTGAAATTGGCAAATGCTAGCGCTGGAGGCGCTTTGCTTTACCGAAATAGTTTGTTCCGATGACATAGACTGCTCGTATCATTGGTTTGAATCCCCTACTGATTCGTTAAATGGTCGATACTGCTAAGTACTGCTCTGTTCGAACTATTTTGATTTAATATTCTTTTGATTTTTCCATATGTCTCATCTTTGAAGTTAATTGATTTCTTTATTTGTTTAGTCTTGTCTGTGTTCATTTCTTGTGCTGTGAACTAATTAGATATAATGAATAAAGTTCATTTCATTGTTTACGTCTTTCTTTATTAGCAGCTATACGATTGAGACTGTGTAATTCTGTTACAAATACTCGAAATGACAGAGACCACGACACTGCCTTTAACAGCAGTGACAGACTGGCTGCAGTGTTTGAAAATATAACACGGAAATGGTGGCTGCCTCTTCCTGCAGCGTGAAATCACCTCCCAGCTGGCAGCTGGTGTGGCTCAACAAACCAATGTAACCATTCAATACACAGTGAAAATGCAGTGGTCACCAGCGTGGTGTGATCTGTCACAGTAGCTCCAACCCGACTGAAGTGTCTTTAGATCAGCAACTGCTCTGAAACCATTTAAATCTATTTTATCCAGATTTGTCAATAAAGTGTTTCATGACACTTCTCTGACTGCTGGTGGTAATGCAAATCTGTGTTAACCTGTTTTTAGAATAGTTTATTAATTCTTTAATTAAACTCCCCATAGTGGCAAACCAGTCAGTGCTAATCTATACTGAGAGATGCTCCTATACCTGATTCTAAATACTTTCATACATAGCAGTAGAGTTTAGAGCCTCAGCCCCACATTTCTTCTCTGGCTTTGTCTAACACTGAACAGTGTTTGAGAATGTTAGAAAATAAAATTTTGGTACAGCACTTAAACTAGAAGAAGCAAAGTACAATTTACCTGATCCTCAATTCAGAATCATATTAGAAGTAAAAATGTAAATGTGTGTAATTAATTTTTATGATTTCCGATAGGAAAATGATTCCTATTGTCCAAGTAACATCAAAGGTAAAGCAGTGGACTGATGAAAAGATTAATGTACCAGCATGAAGTTCTGAAATGAATCTCACGTCTTCCAAACTACTGGTGTTTTATATCAAAAACACAAAGTGCCAAGCTGACAGGTGGAAGCGTCTGGGCTTTCTACAGACAGTCAGTTCCCAGCTCTTATCCAGCCTTCTCTGATCTGTAGCTCGTGTATCCACTTCCAGCGCAGCGAACCGGACACATACTGATCACTGAAAAACAGAGAGGGCTTGCGCGTGAAGCCAGGCTAGTGCTGTGCGGTTTAAGTGCCTCTCTGAGAAATATCTGAACAGAGAAGCGCAACGAGCAACCTGCGAATAACTTCTGTCACTGCAAGCAAACTTCACCCGGCTCTCGAGAAGGAAGCGGTTCTCGGTAAGCGGCTTGACTGACGCTGTCTCACCTCGATGTTTCAACCCTCTGACTCAATCTCCCTTCATTTTTGTTTAAACCGTCATGCTGCGGAAGCTGCTCGGAGTGACGCTTTCAATAAGTCGCGAGCTAGGCTTGCCTGGTTGCAATCGCATCGCGACATTCTATTTTAGAGAGAGCTGTTAGTCATGACAAATGTGACATTTAAAGGACAGCATATATGGGGCCAGCTTCTGGCACGGGACTATTTAAGGATTAAAGAGAATTGCTCTTATTCTAAACACTGTCTCTGACATCTAACCTCTGGCATCAGTTGGCTCAAACTACTGAAGTCTGTGCTTTACTAACAGAACATCTCTACCATTGTCTGTGCGAAGCTTTAGCTGTGTGTGCTGTGTGTGTGTGTGGTGTGTGATCGGTAATATTCTTCTCACCTTTTGAATAAATGTGAGTTTTAAACAACCGGCTTGCTGTTTCCTTTTATATCAGAAATGAAGAAGGCTGCGTTAATCGCTCATACAACAAACTCCAAGAAACTTGAAGCATTTGAAAACGACAAATGTCTGCCACTGATGATGATTCGGCGGCTGCGTAATCGTATTCCCTGTAACTGAACGTTTTCGGCATGGCGATACTAAAGTGTCGCGATCAGTAACCATTACTAATCGATGGACTGCCACACAATGCCAGCTCACCTGCTACTGCATGCTATGTTAACCATCGCTACTAAACAGTTGACCACGGCCGTCTATTAACGAGCTCAAAAGTATTTTCTCAACGAAAATTGACTCTGAATGAATGTCGTGTGAAAAAACGCATCGATGGCACCCGCTGCTGCCGCTTGTTTATGATAGCGATCGTGCTCTCGCCATGCTGAGATTATGGGTGATAGTCAACAAGCTGCGCGAAGATCTCTGAATACTCCCATAATGGCGTGAACTTCTTTGGAGTCTTCAAACCGCTCATGCGGTGTATGACAGGGGACTTATTCCTACTTGCCTCATCGTGCAACTTCATTAATCAGAGGGATTTCGGGAATGCAGTCTGAAAACAACGCCGGCTTCTTTGTTGGTTTAATAGCAAGTAACAAACAAAACCTATGTTTTCGCCGGCTTTACAGTTACGAAGATACTTTGATTCATGTGTTTCGATGTATTTGATGGCGGCCACACAAAAAAACACGCAGTTAATTAACGCCAAGCCTTGAAGGAAGTGAACTATAGAATGCTACGGAATCGCGCAACTTTTGGGTGAGTTTGAATGTGAAGCAAATGTTTGTGCTACGCACATAATGGATTCCTCATACGCGCGCGTAACCTCGCTGTCCAATGATCGCTTTTTACTTTTATGGCGAGTGAATTCTGAAAAACAACAACAACTGCTGTTAACACACATACAACAATGTACACGGGAACTATTTTTGTGTAAATAATATGTTGTACAATGTGTTAAAAGTTAATAGCTTTTTTAACTGAATATTAAGGATTGCATAAATAACTTCAGTGAATATAACACCAATTTTTATATATTGCCTGGTGCGTGCATACGCTCTTTGATTCAAAATTGAAAAAGCGACACGATTACCGGTAGAACAGGGCGGCAATCTGAGACCCGATACGGCGGCTGGCTTCCGCTTCTGTTCCACGCTTTCGCGAAAGGCGGTTGCTTCTTCCCGTTCTTTAGCAACTAAGACAATTTATTTAACAACACAACAGCAATGAACATGACTGGGCTTTTGCTGTTAACAGCTACATGGTGTCTGTTTACAGTTTTAACCTGAAGTTCACTTTCGGCTCTGTTCTGTCATCGAAGGCGACGTTGGGTGGGAATAGGTGCAATCTGGATGCTGACTTGGAAGTTTTGGGCGACGACCTGCTGTCGGCAGGCGTCGCAGTCAGAGTGAAACTGTTCTTCGGCGGCTATCGGCGGCATCGGCTCCCCTGCTTGGCCGATGAGCGTGCCGTGGCTGGCCGGTGATCTCTGCTGGGCTCAGCGGCTCAGTCTCACATTGTCGCAGAAGATGGACAGATTGACACGTCGATGCAAGAAAGCTAATAGCGGCTGCGATAGATAATCCCGCTGTGTTTGAGCAGAGAAACTCGCGACCTCTGCGTACTTTCTTGAAAGCTTGGAGTGGATTTTCTCTTCTTTGTCACCTTTTCGACTAGCAGATGAAGGCACTGGTAACCTGACAGGTTTTGTCATCATCAACTAAAAAACACTTTTTTCCCACTGAATCTTATTATAATTGTAACACTCTGCTGGCTCACTCTACACAGGAGGAACATGACTCTCTCCTTGAAGATGGACGTGATTGTCAGTGTAGCGTGTGTCACTGTATCTTGATTCTGGAGCTTTGTGTGGTCTGTGCCCAGTTCAGAAGTCTGCACATATAGTCAAATCGTCTCTTACCACTTTTCTGCAAGATGCGAAAATACAAGCAAATGTCTCTGAAGCTAGACAACTACGGCGATCTGCGTTGCAGTTCACTTTTTAGCATAAGTCTGTGGAAATATGCCAATTTATATTGAACCGAGCGATTCCGAATGATTCGAATGCCCGGACGCGCATTTTTAAGCAATGTTTACCTTTAAAATACGAGTCTCGAGGGCCTAGAATATGAAATGAACGTACAAACTAATTTTTGAGACTATATTAAAAACGGATGGTAAACTGACTAAAACTGTCGAGTTTATTCAGTAGAAAAGATTAAATGACATAATCCCCTGTTAAGGCGAATATCACCTGTAACCATAGTCACGGTGACGTTCAAGTAAATGTAAAATGGCGGCCTTACCTTGATAGCAAAATACACTTGGATCAGTTCAGACGCGCGAATAAGTCGTAACGTTACGCGCTTTTATCTCCTAATGGAAGCGAAAACCTCAAGAAAAAAAAACTTAATTGGGATAGTTTGGAATATGGGAATGGTTTTGCAGACCTGGTGCAGCAGGCGTGTGTTTAAAATTATTTTGCGATTCCACTCGCCATAACCATATTTGGGGTTTCCTGCCGCCACGCACGAGACGTTGATTCGTTGATTCAATTAAGGCCGCGTTTCATGGAACAGATACATTTACAAATACAGGACAATATTACATAATTAACTTGTGTTTTCTGTTGGCTAAATTTTATATTCATAAACAAAAGTTTACTTGCTCTAAACCTTTGTTTTCTTTGTTTAAAATTGATTTGGACAAATATATGGAAACTATAAATAACTCTATAAATGTGAAAGCTATGAAAACAATATCCCTGCATTCATCCTTTGTGTCTTAAGATTTTTTTTTTTTTTTTTTTTTGGGGTGTTTTTGGGGTAAAATTGTATCTATGTTATAACTTTTGTACTGTGTAAATCTATGTTTTGAAAACCATTCAGATGTGGTCGTGTAACAAGCATAAACCAGCATCTCAGCTTTAAAACACACCTAACCAGCATATGCTGCTTTTATCAGCAGAGAAAACAGCCACGACAATTAAATATCTTGGAAAACTAATAGGCTTTTTAATTCAGTACTATGATTTAACTTATAGTTATTATTAACACCATTCCAGTTGTCTGTATTGGGCAGAGTTTTATGTCATTAGTATACTAAGTCATTGGACTCTGTTTTAATCATTCTCGGGGGCCTTTAATAAAACCAATCTTTCACGTGAACTGCCAAAATTCAGACAGCATGTTACTTGTCCAACCAGAGACAGTAATATACTGGATCACTGTTACACAGTAATAAAGGATGCGACTTTCTGATCACTGCTTGGTTCATCTCGCACCGACCTACAGGCGGAAGCTGAAATCGCTAAACCTCACTGGTTGGACTGTTTTTGAAGCCGCTGCCAAAGATCTCAACGAGCTTGCAGAGACTGGAACATCATATATCAGTTTCTGTGAGGACATGTGCCTTTCTGCCAGGACTTATTTCATTTCTAACAACGACAAACCATGGTTCGCTGCAAAAGTCTTGTATAAATGGGCCAAATACACGCTGGAAAAGGAGATCAGAGTGGCAAAGAGGAATTATTCGAACAGCTTCAGACTCAGTTCTCCTCAAGGGACACAGCTTCTGTGTGGAAAGGTCTGAAAGACATCACCAACTACAAGACACCATCCCCAGCACTGTGGCAAAGTTTTTGGAGTTTTACTGCAGGTCTGAAAAGACACCATTCTCACCTACTGCAGTCCCCCGCTCCCCACACCTGCCTGTCAACCGTGTGTGTATTCAGGTATTCAGAAAAAACAAAAGAAGAAAGGCGCCGGGCCCAGACGGGCGTGACTGAAATCTGTGCTGACCAATTGGCCCCCATCTTCACACAGATCTTCAACAGATCACTGGAGCTGTGTGTAGTCCCTTCATGCCATAGACGCGCCGCCATCCCATCATCCCCATCCCAAAGAAACCCCAAATTACTGGATTTAATTGGATTGCAGACCTGTGGCCCTAATGTCTGTGGTCAAGAAATCATTTGACAAACTGGTCTTGGGTTATCCAAAGGACTTTTACAGGACCCCTGCAGTTTGCCTACAGAGCAAACAGGTCAGGGATGATGCACTCAATATGGGTCTGCATTATGTTTTGCAACACCTAGGCAGATGGAGGGATTGTGGGATCTCTACAAAATAAATGTGTGCAGACTCGGGAAAACCACTGGATCACAGTAATTTTTATTGGTGAAAATCATTATTTAAACATGTTTAATTGAAACAAAAAACACTGCTTGAATGTGTAGATATCTATTTATTCTTTCTGTGTGTGTGTGTGACACTACATGAGTGCATTTCTTAAAACTGTGTGTGTGTGTGTGTGTGTTTTATAAAAATGTTAAATTGTGTCAAAATCAAAATACAGTGTCAACGGTGAAATTCCAAATGTATGCTGTATGAGTGAGTATGAGTATGCTGAGTATGCCTTTAAATGAGTGTAGTATTATGAGTGCCTTGAAAAAAGTGGGACACACTAGGACACACTAAAAGTGCTAGGGACTTAGGATTTAGTTGTTTTGGGTGACTTCAAAACTCTCCAAAACTATAAAGTAAAATGACTTAGAATATAATAATTACAGTAATAGTCAGGGCCACTCTGAATATGGATCATTTAAAAGAACGAGTTAACCTATAAAGCAACATTTTTACAAGTGTTTGAATACGAAGAAATATTGCTAGGTGCTAAGTGAAAGAATGAGATAAGGGAAATCATTTTATGTGTGTTTTAATATAATAAAATGATCCAAGTGCAAGAATGTTTTTTTGCCTTTCATTTTCTCTATAACTGTACAGTAAAATGACTTGAATAAATAGTCATATTTCAAAATATGAGCTAATCTGCAAAGGAAAGCTTTTTCCTTTGTTTACATATATAATTACATACTTAAAAACGTAACATACTTAACCGCTTAACTACTGTAACAGTAAGTAAGCACGGACACAAATCAGGACTTGAACTCTGTGATTATTCTCCAGGATACATTCTTATTTCCATTTTCAAGTTGTCAAGAAGTTTAAAAATGGAATTGGAATAAGGATTATATTCCAGCTGAAACGGAGTATCTCGGGGTTAATCGTCTTTCTGGTTTAAATGTAGTTTAAATGGATGTTCTCCTTTTTCCCAGCATTTTGATAAATATGAGTAAATAAGATCACGGATAGGTGCACAGGAATCCATCCAAAGCAGGTTGATGTTCTATGGAGTGAGGTTTAGTAAAACACTCATAGCTCAGTTATGTTCTTCACTGGGTAGCGAGCCCATGGCCAATGATAATGAGAGCTGGTTTGCCAAAGGTTGCTCCATATTATATGCATCAAACGTGTTTCATAACCAAGGTTCATTGTAAGGGGTGTTATGGTGGTGGATGCAGTCAAACTGCTGATAGAGATGAAGATGGAGAAACGGCTAGAGAAAAGCCAGGTTATCGAGGACCTCATGCCTGTGTGGCAGGAGGAGCCAAGTTTCTTTTATAGTGCATTATTGTTGCGTCAGCGCCCACGTGCTATAAAAATGGGAACGATGCGCTTTTTGAGAACTAAATTGGAGCACGCGAGCTGAGACGTGATTCAAGTACTGGTCTTGAACCAATGCTCCTTGCTGCCGGGCCACCTGAGGGGGTTCGAGAAGTACTTAAACGCTGGAGAAGCTGTGGTAACCGGACACGCTTACCGAATAGTTTTGTTCCTGCATTGACATAGACTACTCGTATCAGTGGTTGAATCCCAAATTCCTTCGGTCCGTTAAGTGAAGGTCCATAAACTGCACTGCAGTCGCTTTTGCTTTAACGGTTGCAGTGCTGTCCTGTTTCCAGACTGTTTTGGTTTAATATTCTTTTTTGGTTTTCCATATGTCCTCATCTTTTGAAGTTGAATTGATTTCTTTTATTTGTTTTCAGTCTTGATCCGTTTATTCGAACTGACTTTCTTTAGTACTCAGTGGAGCTAATTGCGTGACTTATGTGGTCAAGTTGTGTTTTGTTTGTTTTTTGATCTTTCTTTTGTGCTTAGTTCTCCTGATTGGTTGTGTAGATAATTCTATTTCATTCTCAAGTGACAAGTTACTGACCTGCCTTCTTTGTGGTGACAGGGCCTGAGCACCGGGGCAGAGAATCTCTTTAGGTGGTGGTATCTTCCTCACAGCGTGCAGTGATCACCTCCCCATGTGTGAATGTGTGTGTGTGAGTGTGCCCGTGTGTCTACACAGTGAAATGCAGTGAGTCACCAGCGAGTGGTGTGGTCTGTCCTCCCTAGTTTTGGTAAGCTCCAGCCCGACTTTTAGAAGTGTCTTTTTTAGATCCAGCAACCTTCTAGACCATTTTAAATCCTATTTTATCCAAGATTTGTCAATAAAAAGTGTTTCATGACCCACTTCTCTGACTCTTAATTGGTGGTACGAATCTGTGTTAGCCTGTTTTAGGTGGTTTATTCAATTCTTTGGGTGAAATTCCCATAGTGGCGTAGTCGGAGTGCTAGTCCCCTTTCATACTGGGGAAGTTTGATCTTTCCTGCCACCTGATTCCATCACCCTACGCCACACCTGCGCAAAAGTAGAGTTCCCCAAAACCTCACTTCCCACATTCTTCTCTCGGCACCTCTAACCTTTCATTTGATTGATTTGAGAATGTTAGAAAATAAAATTTTGGTACAGCACTTAAGAAGCTACAGAAATACTTAAATGTTTCCCAGAAGAAACAAGTACAATTTACCCTGATCCTCCAATTCAGAATCATATTAAAAGTAAAATGTAAATGTATTGTAATTAATTTTTCGCGGTGTTCCGATAGGAAAATGATTCTTATTGTCAAGTAACATCAAAAGGTAAAAGCAGTGGACTGATGAAAAGATTAATGTACCAGCATAAAGTTCAGAAATGAATCTCACGAAACGTCTTCAAACTGTCATGGTGTTTTTATATCAAAAACATAAAAGTCCTTTCAGAGGCTGACAGGTGGAGCGTCTAGGCTTTAGACCGAGTCCGAGTTCCCTGCTCATATCCAGCACTTCTCTCGTCTGTCGCTCTGATAACATCCCCTTCCAGCGCAGCAGACCGGACACATACTGATCACTGAAAAACAGAGAAGAAGACTTCACCGCACTGTCTGAAGAAAACCAAACTAATGCTAATACTGATTTAAGTACCTCTCCTGAGGGAAATCTCTGAACAAATCACAACAGGTAACCTGCAGTGCTTCTACATCACTGCAAACCAAAACTTCACCCAATCTCCGAAGGAGACGGTTCCTCTGGTCGCTTGAAAATGACTGTTACACTGTCTCACCTCCGATGTTTCAGCCCTCTGACTCAATCCTCCCTTCATTTTTTGTTTTAAACCAGTCATGCTGCAAGAGCTGCTCCAAGGTCGGCCTTTCAGTAGGGTCACGGGCTAGGCACTGGACAATCACATCACGGCATTCTGTTTTTTAGGAGAGAGCTGGTTAGTCGTGACCATGTGACATTTGGGTTGGCATGTATGGAATCAGCTTCTGAAACGAGGTTTATTTAAGGTTAAAAGAATTTATACTTATTCTAAACTTATATCTCTGAACGCATATCCTAACCTCTAACATCAGTTGGTAAATACTAAAGTCTGTGCTTTACTAGACAAGACATCTCTACCATTGTCTGTGCAGAAGCTGTGTGTGTGTGTGTGTGTGTGTGTGTGTGGGTGTGTGATCAGTGCTGTTCTCTCACCTTTGGATAAATGTGGGTTTGCAAACCTAACTTCGGCTTCCATGATTTCCTTTATATCACGAAATGGAGGACACACGTTCATCATCTCATACAACAAGACTCCAAGAGCCCAGACGTTTGTAGAGACGGCATGGAATCTGCCACTGATGATGAGTTCAGGCGCACGTAATCCATTATTCCTGTAAGCAAGACATTTTCAGCATGAAGCAATTCTTAAAGTATCACACGATCAATGATAAGTCACTAAATGTTGGTTTGCACACAAAATGCCAGCTCACCTCTATACTGCATGCTATCGTAGCCATCGCTACTAAACAGTTGACCGCAGCCAAAGTCTATTAGCTTGAGCTCCAAAGTGTGTTTTCTCAACAAGAAATTGTCTGGATGAATGTCATTGTGAAAAACACCGCGCTTGATGCAGTGCTGCACTGCTCGCACCGCCTGACACATGATGCGTCGTGCTGTGGTCTCATTCATGCTGGGATTGTCGTTGATGAAGTCCAACAAGCTCTCGCAGGGATCTGGATACTCCATAATGAGCGTGAACTCTTTAGGGTCTTCAAACCACTCATACAGTTGTATGATGAGGGGACTTATTTTTCCTTGCCTCATCACTAGCATCAGTGCAACTTCATTAAATAGAGGTTCAGGATGCAGGTCCTACAGAAAACACACGCAACTAACTGTTAGTTTGGTAACTCAACTTAAACCTTAAACAACTTAAAACCTATGTTTTGCCAGCTTACAGTTTGAAGATACTGATTCCGTGTAGACTTTTCAATATATTTGATGGCAACCTACAAAAAAACACACAGTTGAGCATATTTAACACCAAACCTTAACCTAACCATGAAGAATTGAGAACTATAGAATAAACTACAGGTCCTTTAACTTTTTTAAGACACTTTCTTCAGGTTTGAATGTGAGAGCAAAATGTTTGTCTACCTTTTTGCCATCAGAAATACGGATTCCCTCATACACCTTGCCATAGCCTCCTTCTCCAATAATCCTTTTTACCATATAGCGAGAGTGAAAGGATTCTAGAAAAAACAACAACAACAACAACACACATACACGTAAAAACACACAGAACATATTATATTTTGTGCTAAATAATATATTGTACAATGTGTTAAAAGTTGTAAAAAGCTTGCTAGATAATTTAAAGTTGCATAAAATGCTTCAAGTAGTATAACACAATTTTTTTTATATATTTACTTACAAAGTTACATGCATACATCTTTTAGTTCAAATTGAAAAATGACCACAGATTTACCAGTAGATGGGACGCAGTCTGAGGACCCGACTTTGTTCTGGCAGCTGAAGAGCAGCTTCATAGTCTTCCACTCCCTTGAAGAAAGAGCGGATTCTTCTCTTCTTCCCCCGTTCTTTTGTAACTAAGACCAACCAATTTGACAACAACAACAACTATTAAAGACACGGCTGAACTTTTTTTTTTTACTGTTATAGCTACATGAATGTCCCTGTTTGCAGTTTTATTCTCACCTGAAGATTCCACTTTCAGTCTCTCTATTCTGTCCTCAGAGACAACGTTAGGTGTAGAGTCGTCTAATCTGGATGCTGACTTGGGTTTGGGCAAGCTGAAGGCCCTGCTGGCTCAACAGGCACTTCACCTGGAAGTGTAAAGTGAAACTGTTCTTGGCAGCTATCCGAATTGGATGAAGCGGCATCGCTCCCCCCTTCCTGACGAGCCACAGTTCCTCTCTTAATGATGAACGTGCCAGCAGAGCTTGGCCAGGGTGTATCCTGCCTGCTGAGGCTCAGCAGCTCCAGTCTCTCCACATTGTCCTTAGAGACGGACAAATTGACGTCGGTGCAGAGCTGTCAAACTGTGGGTCCAGCTGCAGTAGATGGTCCACTGTCTTCTTGGAGCAGAAGGGAAGCTTCACGGCCTCACGTACTTTCTTAAAGAAAGACGAAATTGGGTTTTTCTTCCTCTTGCTGTCACCTTTTTCTGACCCTAAGAGGAACAGATAGAAAACACTATTAGCCACACATATGACCCAAGGACATCATCATCAACTAAAAACACTTTTTCCACTGAATTTGAGGGATGCGCCTTAAAACATAATTGTAACACTCACCTTTTGAGCTCTCCTCTACAGGAGGAGCCTCCATGACCCTCTCCTTAGAGATGGACGTGTTGTCCGGTGTAGACATTGTATGTCTGTATCTGCAGTTCTGAACTTTGTGTAGATTCGACGGTCTGTACACTTTAGTTCAGAAGTCTGCACACTGTAGCTCAGAATCGATATCTGCACACTTTTCTTCAAGATGCGAGATACGAGCAAATGTCTCTGAAGCTAGACTAACTCACAGCAGTCTCTGTATTTGCGAGTTCACTCCACTCCAAAAACTTTTCGCATAAGTCTGTCGTATCGCAATTTGCATAATGGATTCGAACGATTCGAATGATTCGAATGCCCCGACGCGCATTTTTTAAGCAATGTTTACCTTTAAAATACGAGTCTCGAGGGCCTAGAATATGAGCGAACGTACAAACTAATTTTTGAGACTATATTAAAAAAACGGATGGTAAACTGACTAAAACTGTCGAGTTTATTCAGTAGAAAAGATTAAACGACATAATCTCCTGTTAAGGCGAATATCACCTGTAACCATAGTCACGGTGACGTTCAAGTAAATGTAAAATGGCGGCCTTACCTTGATAGCAAAATACACTTGGATCAGTTCAGCGCGAATAAGTCGTAACGTTACGCGCTTTTATCTCCTAATGGAAGCGAAAACCTCAAGAAAAAAAAACTTAATTGGGATAGTTTGGAATATGGGAATGGTTTTGCAGACCTGGTGCAGCAGGCGTGTGTTTAAAATTATTTTGCGATTCCACTCGCCATAACCATATTTGGGGTTTCCTGCCACGCACGCGAGACGTTGATTCGTTGATTCAATTAAGGCCGCGTTTCATGGAACAGATACATTTACAAATACAGGACAATATTACATAATTAACTTGTGTTTTCTGTTGGCTAAATTTTATATTCATAAACAAAAGTTTACTTGCTCTAAACCTTTGTTTTCTTTGTTTAAAATTGATTTGGACAAATATATGGAAACTATAAATAACTCTATAAATGTGAAAGCTATGAAAACAATATCCCTGCATTCATCCTTTGTGTCTTAAGATTTTTTTTTTTTTTTTTTTGGGGGGTGTTTTTGGGGTAAAATTGTATCTATGTTATAACTTTTTGTACTGTGTAAATCTATGTTTTGAAAACCATTCAGATGTGGTCGTGTAACAAGCATAAACCAGCATCTCAGCTTTAAAACACACCTAACCAGCATATGCTGCTTTTTATCAGCAGAGAAAACAGCCACGACAATTAAATATCTTGGAAAACTAATAGGCTTTTAATTCAGTACTATGATTTAACTTATAGTTATTATTAACACCATTCCAGTTGTCTGTATTGGGCAGAGTTTTATGTCATTAGTATACTAAGTCATTGGACTCTGTTTTAATCATTCTCGGGGGCCTTTAATAAAACCAATCTTTCACGTGAACTGCCAAAATTCAGACAGCATGTTACTTGTCCAACCAGAGACAGTAATATACTGGATCACTGTTACACAGTAATAAAGGATGCGACTTTCTGATCACTGCTTGGTTCATCTCGTACCGACCTACAGGCGGAAGCTGAAATCGGCTAAACCTCACATGTTGGACTGTTTTTGAAGCCGCTGCCAAAGATCTCAACGAGCTTGCAGAGACTGGAACATCATATATCAGTTTCTGTGAGGACATGTGCCTTTCTGCCAGGACTTATTTCATTTCTAACAACGACAAACCATGGTTCGCTGCAAAAGTCTTGTATAAATGGGCCAAATACACGCTGGAAAAGGAGATCAGAGTGGCAAAGAGGAATTATTCCGAACAGCTTCAGACTCAGTTCTCCTCAAGGGACACAGCTTCTGTGTGGAAAGGTCTGAAAGACATCACCAACTACAAGACACCATCCCCCAGCACTGTGGCAAAGTTTTTGGAGTTTTACTGCAGGTCTGAAAAGACACCATTCTCACCTACTGCAGTCCCCCGCTCCCCCACACCTGCCTGTCAACCGTGTGTATTCAGGTATTCAGAAAAAACAAAAGAAGAAAGGCGCCGGGCCCAGACGGCGTGACTGAAATCTGTGCTGACCAATTGGCCCCCATCTTCACACAGATCTTCAACAGATCACTGGAGCTGTGTGTAGTCCCTTCATGCCATAGACGCGCCGCCATCCCATCATCCCCATCCCAAAGAAACCCCAAATTACTGGATTTAATTGGATTGCAGACCTGTGGCCCTAATGTCTGTGGTCAAGAAATCATTTGACAAACTGGTCTTGGGTTATCCAAAGGACTTTTACGGGACCCCTGCAGTTTGCCTACAGAGCAAACAGGTCAGGGGATGATGCAGTCAATATGGGTCTGCATTATGTTTTGCAACACCTAGGCAGATGGAGGGATTGTGGGATCTCTACAAAATAAATGTGTGCAGACTCAGGAAAACCACTGGATCACAGTAATTTTTATTGGTGAAAATCATTATTTAAACGTTTAATTGAAACCACACTGCTTGAACGTTTCTATTTATTCTTTCTGTGTGTGTGTGTGTGTGTGTGTGTGTGTGTGTGTGTGTTTTATAAAATGTTAAATTGTGTCAAAATCAAAATACAGTGTCAACGGTGAAATCCAAATGTATGCTGTATGAGTGAGTATGAGTATGCTGAGTATGCCTTTAAATTTGTAGTATTATGAGTGCTGAAAAAATGGGACACACTAAAAGTGCTAGGACGCTAGGATTTAGTTGTTTTGGGTGACTTCAAAACTCTCCAAAACTATAAAGTAAAATGACTTAGAATATAATAATTACAGTAATAGTCAGGGCCACTCTGAATATGGATCATTTAAAAGAACGAGTTAACCTATAAAGCAACATTTTTACAAGTGTTTGAATCTGAAGAAATATTGCTAGGTGCTAAGTGAAAGAATGAGATAAGGAAATCATTTTATGTGTGTTTTAATATAATAAAATGATCCAAGTGCAAGAATGTTTTTTTGCCTTTCATTTTCTCTATAACTGTACAGTAAAATGACTTGAATAAATAGTCATATTTCAAAATATGAGCTAATCTGCAAAGGAAAGCTTTTTCCTTTGTTTACATATATAATTACATACTTAAAAACGTAACATACTTAACCGCTTAACTACTGTAACAGTAAGTAAGCACGGACTAAATCAGGACTTGAACTCTGTGATTATTCTCCAGGATACATTCTTATTTCCATTTTCAAGTTGTCAAGAAGTTTAAAAAATGGAATTGGAATAAGGATTATATTCCAGCTGAAACGGAGTATCTCGGGTTAATCGTCTTTCTGGTTTAAATGTAGTTTAAATGGATGTTCTCCTTTTCCCAGCATTTTGATAAATATGAGTAAATAAGATCACGGATAGGTGCACAGGAATCCATCCAAAGCAGGTTGATGTTCTATGGAGTGAGGTTTAGTAAAACACTCATAGCTCAGTTATGTTCTTCACTGGGTAGCGAGCCCATGGCCAATGATAATGAGAGCTGGCTTGCCAAAGGTTGCTCCATATTATATGCATCAAACGTGTTTCATAACCAAGGTTCATTGTAAGGGGTGTTATGGTGGTGGATGCAGTCAAACTGCTGATAGAGATGAAGATGGAGAAACGGCTAGAGAAAAGCCAGGCCATCGAGGACCTCATGCCTGTGTGGCAGGAGGAGCCAAGTTTCTTTTTATAGTGCATTATTGTTGCGTCAGCGCCCACGTGCTATAAAAACGGAGCGTGTGCGCTTTTGAGAACTAAATTGGAGCACGTGAGCTGAGGCGTGATTCAAGTACTGGTCTTGAACCAATGCTCCTTGCTGCCGGGCCACCTGAGGGGGTTCGTAGAAGTACTTAAACGCTGGAGAAGCTGTGGTAACCGGACACGCTTACCGAATAGTTTTGTTCCCTGCATTGACATAGACTACTCGTATCAGTGGTTGAATCCCAAATTCCTTCGGTCCGTTAAGTGAAGGTCCATAAACTGCACTGCAGTCGCCTTTTTGCTTTAACGGTTGCAGTGCTGTCCTGTTTCCAGACTGTTTTGGTTTAATATTCTTTTTGGTTTTCCATATGTCCTCATCTTTTGAAGTTGAATTGATTTCTTTTATTTGTTTTCAGTCTTGATCCGTTTATTGAACTGACTTTCTTTAGTACTCAGTGGAGCTAATTGCGTGACTTATGTGGTCAAGTTGTGTTTTGTTTGTTTTTGATCTTTCTTTTGTGCTTAGTTCTCCTGATTGGTTGTGTAGATAATTCTATTTCATTCTCAAGTGACAAGTTACTGACCTGCCTTCTTTGTGGTGACAGGGCCTGAGCACCGGGCAGAGAATCTCTTTTAGGTGGTGGTATCTTCCTCACAGCGTGCAGTGATCACCTCCCCATGTGTGAATGTGTGTGTGTGAGTGTGCCCGTGTGTCTACACAGTGAAATGCAGTGAGTCACCAGCGAGTGGTGTGGTCTGTCCTCCCTAGTTTTGGTAAGCTCCAGCCCGACTTTTAGAAGTGTCTTTTTAGATCCAGCAACCTTCTAGACCATTTTAAATCCTATTTTATCCAAGATTTGTCAATAAAAAGTGTTTCATGACCCACTTCTCTGACTCTTAATTGGTGGTACGAATCTGTGTTAGCCTGTTTTAGGTGGTTTATTCAATTCTTTGGGTGAAATTCCCATAGTGGCGTAGTCGGAGTGCTAGTCCCCTTTCATACTGGGAAGTTTGATCTTTCCTGCCACCTGATTCCATCACCCTACGCCACACCTGCGCAAAAGTAGAGTTCCCCAAAACCTCACTTCCCACATTCTTCTCTCGGCACCTCTAACCTTTCATTTGATTGATTTGAGAATGTTAGAAAATAAAATTTTGGTACAGCACTAAGAAGCTACAGAAATACTTAAATGTTTCCCAGAAGAAACAAGTACAATTTACCCTGATCCTCCAATTCAGAATCATATTAAAAGTAAAAATGTAAATGTATTGTAATTAATTTTTCGCCGGTGTTCCGATAGGAAAATGATTCCTATTGTCAAGTAACATCAAAAGGTAAAAGCAGTGGACTGATGAAAAGATTAATGTACCAGCATAAAGTTCAGAAATGAATCTCACGAAACGTCTTCAAACTGTCATGGTGTTTTTATATCAAAAAACATAAAAGTCCTTTCAGAGGCTGACAGGTGGAGCGTCTAGGCTTTAGACCGAGTCCGAGTTCCCGGCTCATATCCAGCACTTCTCTCGTCTGTCGCTCTGATAACATCCCCTTCCAGCGCAGCAGACCGGACACATACTGATCACTGAAAAACAGAGAAGAAGACTTCACCGCACTGTCTGAGAGAAAACCAAACTAATGCTAATACTGATTTAAGTACCTCCTCCTGAGGGAAATCTCTGAACAAATCACAACAGGTAACCTGCAGTGCTTCTACATCACTGCAAACCAAAACTTCACCCAATCTCCGAAGGAGACGGTTCCTCTGGTCGCTTGAAAATGACTGTTACACTGTCTCACCTCCGATGTTTCAGCCCTCTGACTCAATCCTCCCTTCATT
This sequence comes from Puntigrus tetrazona, assembly GCF_018831695.1. Lineage (NCBI taxonomy): Eukaryota > Metazoa > Chordata > Actinopteri > Cypriniformes > Cyprinidae > Puntigrus > Puntigrus tetrazona. Next base: position 143,990 of record NW_025047686.1, on the reverse strand, counting down.
TTTTTGTTTTAAACCAGTCATGCTGCAAGAGCTGCTCCAAGGTCGGCCTTTCAGTAGGGTCACGGGCTAGGCACTGGACAATCACATCACGGCATTCTGTTTTTAGAGAGAGCTGGTTAGTCGTGACCATGTGACATTTGGGTTGGCATGTATGGAATCAGCTTCTGAAACGAGGTTTATTTAAGGTTAAAAGAATTTATACTTATTCTAAACTTATATCTCTGAACGCATATCCTAACCTCTAACATCAGTTGGTAAATACTAAAGTCTGTGCTTTACTAGACAAGACATCTCTACCATTGTCTGTGCAGAAGCTGTGTGTGTGTGTGTGTGTGTGTGTGTGTGGGTGTGTGATCAGTGCTGTTCTCTCACCTTTGGATAAATGTGGGTTTGCAAACCTAACCCGGCTTCCATGATTTCCTTTATATCACGAAATGGAGGACACACGTTCATCATCTCATACAACAAGACTCCAAGAGCCCAGGCGTTTGTAGAGAGCGGCGTGGAATCTGCCACTGATGATGAGTTCAGGCGTGCACGTAATCCATTATTCCTGTAAGCAAGACATTTTCAGCATGAAGCAATTCTTAAAGTATCACACGATCAATGATAAGTCACTAAATGTTGGTTTGCACACAAAATGCCAGCTCACCTCTATACTGCATGCTATCGTAGCCATCGCTACTAAACAGTTGACCGCAGCCAAAGTCTATTAGCTTGAGCTCCAAAGTGTGTTTTCTCAACAAGAAATTGTCTGGATGAATGTCATTGTGAAAAACACCGCGCTTGATGCAGTGCTGCACTGCTCGCACCGCCTGACACATGATGCGTCGTGCTGTGGTCTCATTCATGCTGGGATTGTCGTTGATGAAGTCCAACAAGCTCTCGAGGGATCTGGATACTCCATAATGAGCGTGAACTCTTTAGGGTCTTCAAACCACTCATACAGTTGTATGATGAGGGGACTTATTTTTTCCTTGCCTCATCACTAGCATCAGTGCAACTTCATTAAATAGAGGTTCAGGATGCAGGTCCTACAGAAAACACGCAACTAACTGTTAGTTTGGTAACTCAACTTAAACCTTAAACAACTTAAAACCTATGTTTTGCCAGCTTACAGTTTGAAGATACTGATTCCGTGTAGACTTTTCAATATATTTGATGGCAACCTACAAAAAAACACACAGTTGAGCATATTTAACACCAAACCTTAACCTAACCATGAAGAATTGAGAACTATAGAATAAACTACAGGTCCTTTAACTTTTTAAGACACTTTCTTCAGGTTTGAATGTGAGAGCAAAATGTTTGTCTACCTTTTTGCCATCAGAAATACGGATTCCCTCATATACCTTGCCATAGCCTCCTTCTCCAATAATCCTTATTACTTTATAGCGAGAGTGAAAGGATTCTAGAAAAAACAACAACAACAACAACAACAACAACAACAACACACATACACGTAAAAACACACAGAACATATTATATTTTGTGCTAAATAATATATTGTACAATGTGTTAAAAGTTGTAAAAGCTTGCTAGATAATTTAAAGTTGCATAAAATGCTTCAAGTAGTATAACACAATTTTTTTTATATATTTACTTACAAAGTTACATGCATACATCTTTTAGTTCAAATTGAAAAATGACCACAGATTTACCAGTAGATGGGACGCAGTCTGAGGACCCGACTTTGTTCTGGCAGCTGAAGAGCCGCTTCATAGTCTTCCACACTCCCTTGAAGAAAGAGCGGATTCTTCTCTTCTTCCCCGTTCTTTTGTAACTAAGACCAACCAATTTGACAACAACAACAACTATTAAAGACACGGCTGAACTTTTTTTTTTTTTTTTTTTTTTTTTACTGTTATAGCTACATGAATGTCCCTGTTTGCAGTTTTATTCTCACCTGAAGATTCCACTTTCAGTCTCTCTATTCTGTCCTCAGAGACGACGTTAGGTGTAGAGTCGTCTAATCTGGATGCTGACTTGGGTTTTGGGCAAGCTGAAGGCCCTGCTGGCTCAACAGGCACTTCACCTGGAAGTGTAAAGTGAAACTGTTCTTGGCAGCTATCCGAATTGGATGAAGCGGCATCGCTCCCCCCTTCCTGACGAGCCACAGTTCCTCTCTTAATGATGAACGTGCCAGCAGAGCTTGGCCAGGGTGTATCCTGCCTGCTGAGGCTCAGCAGCTCCAGTCTCTCCACATTGTCCTTAGAGATGGACAAATTGACGTCCGGTGCAGAGCTGTCAAACTGTGGGTCCAGCTGCAGTAGATGGTCCACTGTCTTCTTGGAGCAGAAGGGAAGCTTCACGGCCTCACGTACTTTCTTAAAGAAAGACGAAATTGGGTTTTTCTTCCTCTTGCTGTCACCTTTTTCTGACCCTAAGAGGAACAGATAGAAAACACTATTAGCCACACATATGACCCAAGGACATCATCATCAACTAAAAAAACACTTTTCCACTGAATTTGAGGATGCGCCTTAAAACATAATTGTAACACTCACCTTTTGAGCTCTCCTCTACAGGAGGAGCCTCCATGACCCTCTCCTTAGAGATGGACGTGTTGTCCAGTGTAGACATTGTATGTCTGTATCTGCAGTTCTGAACTTTGTGTAGATTCGACGGTCTGTACACTTTAGTTCAGAAGTCTGCACACTGTAGCTCAGAATCGATATCTGCACACTTTTCTTCAAGATGCGAGATACGAGCAAATGTCTCTGAAGCTAGACTAACTCACAGCAGTCTCTGTATTTGCGAGTTCACTCCACTCCAAAAACTTTTCGCATAAGTCTGTCGTATCGCAATTTGCATAATGGATTCGAACCGAATGATTCGAATGCTCCACGAGCGCATTTTTAAGCAATGTTTACCTTTAAAATACGAGTCTCGAGGGCCTAGAATATGAGCTTGAACGTACAAACTCATTTTGAGACTATATTAAAAACGGATGGTAAACTGACTAAAACTGTCGAGTTTATTCAGTAGAAAAGATTAAACGACATAATCTCCTGTTAAGGCGAATATCACCTGTAACCATAGTCACGGTGACGTTCAAGTAAATGTAAAATGGCGGCCTTACCTTGATAGCAAAATACACTTGGATCAGTTCAGACGCGCGAATAAGTCGTAGCGTTACGCGCTTTTATCTCCTAATGGAAGCGAAAACCTCAAGAAAAAAAAAAAACTTAATTGGGATAGTTTGGAATATGGGAATGGTTTTGCAGACCTGGTGCAGCAGGCGTGTGTTTAAAATTATTTTGCGATTCCACTCGCCATAACCATATTTGGGGTTTCCTGCCGCCACGCACGAGGCGTTGATTCGTTGATTCAATTAAGGCGCGTTTCATGGAACAGATACATTTACAAATACAGGACAATATTACATAATTAACTTGTGTTTTCTGTTGGCTAAATTTTATATTCATAAACAAAAGTTTACTTGCTCTAAACCTTTGTTTTCTTTGTTTAAAATTGATTTGGACAAATATATGGAAACTATAAATAACTCTATAAATGTGAAAGCTATGAAAACAATATCCCTGCATTCATCCTTTGTGTCTTAAGATTTTTTTTTTTTTGGGGGTACTTTTTGTACTGTGTAAATCTATGTTTTGAAAACCATTCAGATGTGGTCGTGTAACAAGCATAAACCAGCATCTCAGCTTTAAAACACACCTAACCAGCATATGCTGCTTTTATCAGCAGAGAAAACAGCCACGACAATTAAATATCTTGGAAAACTAATAGGCTTTTTAACTCAGTACTATGATTTAACTTATAGTTATTATTAACACCATTCCAGTTGTCTGTATTGGGCAGAGTTTTATGTCATTAGTATACTAAGTCATTGGACTCTGTTTTAATCATTCTCGGGGGCCTTTAATAAAACCAATCTTTCATGTGAACTGCCAAAATTCAGACAGCATGTTACTTGTCCAACCAGAGACAGTAATATACTGGATCACTGTTACACAGTAATAAAGGATGCGACTTTCTTATCACTGCTTGGTTCATCTCGTACCGACCTACAGGCGGAAGCTGAAATCGGCTAAACCTCACATGTTGGACTGTTTTTGAAGCCGCTGCCAAAGATCTCAACGAGCTTGCAGAGACTGGAACATCATATATCAGTTTCTGTGAGGACATGTGCCTTTCTGCCAGGACTTATTTCATTTCTAACAACGACAAACCATGGTTCGCTGCAAAGTCTTGTATAAATGGGCCAAATACACGCTGGAAAAGGAGATCAGAGTGGCAAAGAGGAATTATTCCGAACAGCTTCGGACTCAGTTCTCCTCAAGGGACTCAGCTTCTGTGTGGAAAGGTCTGAAAGACATCACCAACTACAAGACACCATCCCCCAGCACTGTGGCAAAGTTTTTGGAGTTTTACTGCAGGTCTGAAAAGACACCATTCTCACCTACTGCAGTCCCCGCTCCCCACACCTGCCTGTCAACCGTGTGTATTCAGGTATTCAGAAAAACAAAAGAAGAAAGGCGCCGGGCCCAGGCGGCGTGACTGAAAACCTGTGCTGACCAATTGGCCCCCATCTTCACACAGATCTTCAACAGATCACTGGAGCTGTGTGTAGTCCCTTCATGCCATAGACGCGCCGCCATCCCATCATCCCCATCCCAAAGAAACCCCAAATTACTGGATTTAATTGGATTGCAGACCTGTGGCCCTAATGTCTGTGGTCAAGAAATCATTTGACAAACTGGTCTTGGGTTATCCAAAGGACTTTTACGGGACCCCCTGCAGTTTGCCTACAGAGCAAACAGGTCAGGGGGGATGATGCAGTCAATATGGGTCTGCATTATGTTTTGCAACACCTAGGCAGATGGAGGGATTGTGGGATCTCTACAAAATAAATGTGTGCAGACTCGGGAAAACCACTGGATCACAGTAATTTTTTATTGGTGAAAATCAACTTACTGTGTATGACAGTAAAAAAAGAACATTTTTATGTTCTTCAACCAGCTGTGCAGCAGCAATCCATTCCGAGCAATTGTGTTGTGTTTTCTGTAGCCTTTGCGTATGCTCTATGCAAGGGTCATCCATTAGGGAAGCATGTTTAATGAAGGCAGGCTGAGGTCACAGCTGTATGCTTCATCAACAAAAAACACCATCACAATCAGCACATTACAAACAGTGGTATCATCCTACATGTGTAGATATACCCAAAACTGTAATTGGGACTGATCAGGTCTGGCAATGTGTCACATGCCACTGATGGACACTACATGAGCTAGCATTTCTTAAAACAAACTGAAAAAAAAACGCCAAGAGAGCGCAATAAGAAGAAAGCTTTATTATTTTTATTTTACGTTCGTTATTTAAACGTTTAATTGAAACCACACTGCTTGAACGTTTCTATTTATTCTTTCTGTGTGTGTGTGTGTGTGTGTGTGTGTGTGTGTGTTTTATAAAAATGTTAAATTGTGTCAAAATCAAAATACAGTGTCAACGGTGAAATCCAAATGTATGCTGTATGAGTGAGTATGAGTATGCTGAGTATGCCTTTAAATTTGTAGTATTATGAGTGCTGAAAAAAAATGGGACACACTAAAAGTGCTAGGACGCATTTAGTTGTTTTGGGTGACTTCAAAACTCTCCAAAACTATAAAGTAAAATGACTTAGAATATAATAATTACAGTAATAGTCAGGGCCACTCTGAATATGGATCATTTAAAAGAACGAGTTAACCTATAAAGCAACATTTTTACAAGTGTTTGAATACGAAGAAATATTGCTAGGTGCTAAGTGAAAGAATGAGATAAGGGAAATCATTTTATGTGTGTTTTAATATAATAAAATGATCCAAGTGCAAGAATGTTTTTTTGCCTTTCATTTTCTCTGTAACTGTACAGTAAAATGACTTGAATAAATAGTCATATTTCAAAATATGAGCTAATCTGCAAAGGAAAGCTTTTCCTTTGTTTACATATATAATTACATACTTAAAAACGTAACATACTTAACCGCTTAACTACTGTAACAGTAAGTAAGCACGGACTAAATCAGGACTTGAACTCTGTGATTATTCTCCAGGATACATTCTTATTTCCATTTTCAAGTTGTCAAGAAGTTTAAAAATGGAATTGGAATAAGGATTATATTCCAGCTGAAGCGGAGTATCTCGGGTTAATCGTCTTTCTGGTTTAAATGTAGTTTAAATGGATGTTCTCCTTTTTCCCAGCATTTTGATAAATATGAGTAAATAAGATCACGGATAGGTGCACAGGAATCCATCCAAAGCAGGTTGATGTTCTATGGAGTGAGGTTTAGTAAAACACTCATAGCTCAGTTATGTTCTTCACTGGGTAGCGAGCCCATGGCCAATGATAATGAGAGCTGGCTTGCCAAAGGTTGCTCCATATTATATGCATCAAACGTGTTTCATAACCAAGGTTCATTGTAAGGGGTGTTATGGTGGTGGATGCAGTCAAACTGCTGATAGAGATGAAGATGGAGAAGCGGCTAGAGAAAAGCCAGGCCATCGAGGACCTCATGCCTGTGTGGCAGTAGGAGCCAAGTTTCTTTTATAGTGCATTATTGTTGCGTCAGCGCCACGTGCTATAAAAACGGGAACGTATTCGCTTTTGAGAACTAAATTGGAGCACGCGAGCTGAGGCGTGATTCAAGTACTGGTCTTGAACCAATGCTCCTTGCTGCCGGGCCACCTGAGGGGTTCGTAGAAGTACTTAAACGCTGGAGAAGCTGTGGTAACGGACACGCTTACCGAATAGTTTTGTTCCCTGCATTGACATAGACTACTCGTATCAGTGGTTGAATCCCAAATTCCTTCGGTCCGTTAAGTGAAGGTCCATAAACTGCACTGCAGTCGCCTTTTTGCTTTAACGGTTGCAGTGCTGTCCTGTTTCCAGACTGTTTTGGTTTAATATTCTTTTTTTGGTTTTCCATATGTCCTCATCTTTTGAAGTTGAATTGATTTCTTTTATTTGTTTTCAGTCTTGATCCATTTATTCGAACTGACTTTCTTTAGTACTCAGTGGAGCTAATTGCGTGACTTATGTGGTCAAGTTGTGTTTTGTTTGTGTAGCGCCCCCTACCTCCTTTTATAATGGCTTAGTAAGGAGCAGCACCAGGTTCAATAAACTAATGCCTAAGAGATGGTGTATTAAAAAGGCCCCTCTGATGTCACTGAACTATATACTTTTCTTTTAGACAGTTAATCAGAATAAAATATATACTCGCAGTTTGACTGATCAAGAATAAACTCTTTAGAATAAATAAAACACTTGAAGTAGAAGAAAATAAACAGAATTTAATTCCAGTAAATTGAAAGAGTTAGAAATAGATTAACTTTCAAGTAGAATTAAGCAGTAATACTATAATACTATCAAGTAGTATTCACACCATCAAGATGATCTCAAATTGGATACAAATTTAGCCCCAGAAAGGGAAATGTCACAAATGACTGGATAAGGGAAGTGAGCTCCGTATCAAATACACTTTGAGTTAACTGAGATAATCAACACACTGGTAATAAAATGTATACTGTAATGTGATTTTTGTGTAAAAATAACACTATGAATACTCACAAACCTAAAGAGCGCTGAATAACTTTGTATGAATTGATAATAAACACCGTGGGCCCACACACACACACACTTATAACCCACACCGAAGCAGGCCTGAATCGTCGCTTGGGTACGTAGTGGCCGTGGAAACAGAAAAAACTGGCCTCTTCACTCTCCTGAGCAGCAAACAAATGAAAACCAGTGTACCTGGATTCCTTTTTGAACTGTGATACGATCGCGGAAACTCCCTGGTAGGCCTCCTGCAGATCCTCGTACTGCGCCGTCCCCGGTGGCCGATGTGGGTCACACTCCAACGCAGCCAGAGGAACCCCAGACCTCGCGGTGATCTGGAGCGCTATCTGGTTTCCTTCGGGACAATTACACGACGAAACGTCCAAAATCTCAGTCCTTCTGTCCTCGTTTGAAAGTTATTATCAAAAACACACTTTAAACACCGTCTGTCTCAGCACTCAAAACGAGTGGAATGACGTGACCGCCGTAACGGAAAAAAGCGAACATGGAACATACGAACATAAACAACACAATAAAGTAAATAACTTGTGTATACACACGCACTATATACACTTAAAAGTATTAATTGGATGATTTATCAATTAATTTACTGTATTTCCTCCAGTATTTTCAGCTCAAATCTCTCCGATCAGTTCTATATTTTGCGGCACATCTCTTCTCTCCCTTATTAACCACTCACATCCCTTATTTTACCGAGAGGCGGGACTTAACACATACTACCCAATGAAAATAAAATTCATCCTAACATGTAGGGCAAAAGCAAGTTTCTTCACCTGTGCACCCCCAATCAATGTTAATACCAAACCTGGCATTCTTAAAGACACAAGCACACATATTTTGTGACTCAGTATAAACAAATGTTAGACTCATTAATATTTCAGTTCTGAATGAGACTGAATGAAACAAACTCTAAATGAAGAAACGTCAACCGACAACACTCCAGAATTATATTCTAGTGGGTTACATACTCCCCCTTCTAAACATCTCATGTCCCCATGAGATCACTTCTTAACTGTACACTTTAACTGTAGCTCTGGGCTCCATCTGAACACTTAACTGAGCACATTGAATGCACTGTGCCATAGGGTGACACCACACTGTGCTACAGTGTTTCTTTTCTGATTTTCCACCCTCAACATGTATAATCATTCCTCTATGAACCAGGGTTAGAGGTCGGTTAGTTGGCCGGCCCAAGCTTTCATAGTTCAATTTGATTACAGGTCTTAGGTTTCTTTTGGGGCGGGAATAAACAGTCTCTGCTACCTCTCTGTCAGCATTAGCTGTACCGGGATCTCCCCCTTCTAAACCAGGATCTTCTCTTTCTTCTGGACTCTGATCTGGTTGTTCTCCACGGACCTCTTCAGTGAACATCAACTCAGCAGCTTCTGTATGAGGTCCATCCAATTCACCTCCAAGGTAAACCGTGTCCTCCACCGCAGATCCATCTTGTGCATCACTCTCTGGTCTGGGTTGTCTCTCTACCCTGTTTGAGTAGTAATACCACAGATCATCCTCGTCACTTTCAGACTCGGTTCTGGGTGCATATTCTTTTTGTGTCACACTCCTCCCTCTTAACTCTTTCTTTTGTTTTCTTTCCACAAGTCCTGTCCTGGTCTCTGGCGGCGCAGAAACTTTTCTTGGGTCTTCAGGAATGGACAACCTCACTTCATCCCCAACAGGTAAGATATGGTCTCGGTGTAACATTCTCATACTCCCCATACCGGATTCAGGTTTCAGGCGATACACAGGTAAGTCTTTTAACTTTTCCACCACCAGGTAGGGAATGGAATTCCACTTGTCACCAAGTTTGTTCTTTCCTGTCAAGGCCAGATTTCGTATCAACACACGATCTCCGACAGCTAAGGTCTGGTGTTTTACTTGCTTGTCGTACAACCGTTTGTTTTTCTGTTGACTTTTCTGGGAAGATTCCGTTGCTAATTGATACGCTTTCTGTAACTCTGTTTTCATTCTTTCGACATACTGTCGATGGCTACCAGCTCCTTTTCCATCAGGTGAAGTCCCAAAACACACATCCACCGGCAAGCGAGCTTCTCTCCCGAACATAAGATAGTACGGTGAGTAACCAGTTGCCGTTCTTAGTACAGTTGTAGCGTGTACTAAACTGTTAATGTGTTGACTCCATCTGCTTTTCTCTACAGGATTCAGGGTACCAAGCATGGAAAGTAGTGTTCTGTTGAATCTCTCAGGCTGGGGGTCCCCTTGTGGATGATAGGGAGACGTCCTAGATTTTCTGATTCCCAGCATACTCAGGAGCTCTTTTATGAGACCGCTCTCAAAATCTCTTCCCTGATCGGAGTGAATCCGGGAAGGTAAGCCATAGTGAATGAAGAATTTGTCACACAATATCTTGGCAACAGTTAGAGCTTTTTGGTCTTTAGCTACAAATGCTTGGGCATAGCGTGTGAAATGATCAGTTATAATGAGAACGTTACTGAGACCCTTTGAGTCGGGCTCGATAGACAAGAAGTCAATGCATACTAGATCGAATGGCCCACAGCTGGTCAGGTGGTGCAGTGGTGCAACTTTCTTGGATATCGTCTTTCTGGTTACACAACGTCCACAATTCTTAACATACTGCTCTATGTAGGTGGACATTCGGGGCCAATAGAATCGATCTCTCAGGAGTTCGGTTGTTTTCTCTACTCCTAAATGGCCTGAATCATCATGCAAGGACCGCAGAACTTGGGACCAGTACTTTTCAGGTAAGACAAGTTGTTTCTTTTCTCTCCCACAGGAACTTTTAGTGACGCGGTGTAGAAGCTGGTTCTGGATCATCAACTTAGGACCTTGACGCTGTAGCAGAGTAACGGTGGCATTGGAACTCTTAGCAACGGTAAGTATTTTCCTGACTCTACGCCGTACTTCACTTCACGGATTACAGGATCCTCCTCTTGCGCTTTCCTTAACTCTTCATTGGTCAGTTGTTTCATATGACCCAGACTCAATGCTGTGGGACAAGCAAATGCCTCTGGAATACTCTGAGGAGGGACACATAAATGATCCACCAGTCTGAATGATGACTCGTCACTCTCTGAAACAACTGTTAACTGGCAGATGGCTCTTACTGCCGAATTGGGTATTTCCTTCCATTCAGACTCGGTTGGTTCCCAGGGGTAACGAAAGGATATCTGCATCAATGTTATGGCGCCCAGGTTTATACTTTAAACTAAAATTATAGGTAGCCAAAGCAGCTAACCAGCGATGACCCGTGGCGTTCAGTTTAGCACTAGACAACACATAAGTCAGTGGATTGTTGTCTGTCATTACCGTGAACTGGGCTCCGTATAGATAATCGTGGAACTTGTCCACCACCGCCCACTTCAGCGCCAAAAACTCCAGCTGATGAACTGGGTAACGCCCTCTGAGTCGCTCAGCTTCCTGCTTGCATAGGCTACTGGCCTGAGCCCTTCAGGATGTTCCTGATTCAGGACAGCTCCTATACCGTTCATGCTGGCATCCACGTGTAGCACGTAAGGCTTGGTGGGGTCTGAAAGCGAGCACAGGGGCATGTGTGAGGCAGTGGATGATTTTGTTAAAAGCTGTGGTACACGTGTCATCCCAGCGCTTTCCAAAGGGTTCGGATTCCTTGAAGTACTTCGTTCCATCCTTTTCCTTCTTCTTGTGACCAGATGTTGGTGGATACCCTTTGGTGAGTTCAGTCAATGGCCTCACAATGGCTGAATAACCCTTTATGAAGCGCCGATAAAACCCACAAAACCCCAGGAAAGATCTCAGTGACTTTAGGTCAGTGGGCATTTTCCAGCATGTTATGGCTTCAATCTTGGCTGGGTCTGGTGATACTCCAGCATCTGACACAATGTGGCCCACATAACGAACTTGTGACTGGCAAAACTGACACTTGTCAATCGAGACTTTCAGGCCACACTCCTGCAGACGGTCCAGGACTTTTAATAGCCTCTCTCTTCGTGCTCTTCAAGTGTGCGTCCGAATACGATGATGTCATCGAGATAGACTATTACCTGGAGGAGGTGCATGTCACCAACGGCTTTCTCCATTAGCCGCTGGAATGTGGCTGGAGCTCCAGTAATCCCCTTGCGGCATCCGTTCAAACTGAAAGAAACCAAGAGGGCATATAAATGCTGTCTTCTCTTTATCTTAAATCCGCCATGGCTATTTGATAATATCCGCTGCGGAGGTCCAGCACGGAGAACCACTTACTACCCGCCAAACAGTCCAGGGCATCATCAATACGCGGCGTAGTGTACTGATCAGGGACTGTACGAGTGTTTAGAGTGCGGTAGTCAATGCACATCCTGATTGCCCCACTCTTCTTGCGTGCAACTACTATGGGCGATGCATAAGGACTCCTGGACTCCTTGATGATTCCTGCTGCTAACAGTTCTTTAATGTGGCGGCGGACATCCTCAATGTCCGCAGGTGCAATGCGCCTAGAGCGCTCTCTGAATGGTTTGTTGTCTCGCAGTCTGATGTGATGCTCGACACCGCAGGCTAACCCAACGTCCCACTCACTGGTGGAGAACACATCCCCTCTTTCAGACAACTTCTGAGCGCAGTCTATGTTCCCAGGCCTCAGGAATAGATGACTCGCCGAAATCAAACAACATTGGGTCTATTTGTTTGGAGCTGTTGTGGCATTCGGAAGGCACTGTGAGCGTGTCAGTGGGATACACATGGGCGACTACAGTTCCTGCAGGGATAGAAATATCCTTAGATGTTTCATTATGAATCAGGACCTGGATATTTTTACCATCTACTGCTGAAGATGGAAGTACTAAAGGAGTTATGAATGTTCCAGCTGGAAGACTGTCTTCCTCAGGGGAATCTACCACAAAGATCTCTTTTCCCAGAGGCTTTTCAGTCACCATTTTACAGAGAGCACATACTTCTCCCGTGATGGAACTACACAGTTACCAGGTCCTGTCCAACAAACCTTTCCTTCGGGCTTGTCAAGAGGAGTTTTCGTCTCTTGCTTCCGAGTCAGATGGATTGCAGGGTGTTTGCTCTGGATTCTCAAAACATGTGCAGCACTAGATCCTTCAGTATCATGACTGAAAGCTGTGAGACGTTTGAAGAAACTGGCATTAGTACCAATTATAACTGGCACTTGGGGAGGACCTTGAGGATCAGGGCATACGAGGGCCAGAATGGACAGTGACTCTTCCACTCCAGTTACAGAAACAGGGAAAGTGACATCGACAACTATATACCCCTTGTATGGGTAATTGGATGAGCTGAGGCCCCATATTGACAATCCAGTCAGGGGGTGAATGGGCACATCAGCGAGATTCCTGGAAAACCAGCTGTCAAACACGATCGTCACCTGTGATCCGGTATCTAACAGGGCTTGACATACATGTCCATTAAGCTTCACTTCCACAGTAGATGCCGGTCCAACTAGGCCTTTGGGAAGACTGCTGGACTCACTGATGTCTGTCTGACTCTTTTTGGAGAAACAGGCTTGGTTCTGGGCTTTTCTGCTGTTGTCGCTAGTCTCATACTTCTCACTCTTTGCTTGTCGCAGAGAACGAATGAGCTTTTGAATTACTTGATCAGAATTTGGTGGAGCTTGACATTTTGTCGCAATATGTCCGTCCTCCCACATCTGTAGCAGAAATAATCATCTCTTGTTCTTGTTACTTTGCCTTTCAGGGACATGTACGAAGTGGAAGGTTTTGGCTGCCTCTCGGGAACTTGATGTGAGAGGTGAGTAGAGCTAACACTCATAATGGTCAACTGCTGCTGCAAATTTTCGATCTGTTTTCTTAACTCTTGGACTTCAGCATTGTCAGTTGTTTCATTCTTTATCTGTTTTTCTTTTGGTTTAATTACAAGGGATGAAGTAGACACTGTTTTGGACTCACCTCCACATATTTGTGTTCTTAACTCTTGAATCTCAGCCTTGAGTTCTTGGATGACAGAGGTGCTGGTTCTCTCTTCTTCATGAAAATGTATAGCTTTGGCTTTAACAGACATCCTGTGGCGAGATGCCTCACTCTCCTCTGCCTCCCGTATCTCCTTCAGTAGACTAAGAAAAGAAGGTGGGTGATTTTTTCTTTCTCTTAGCCGTAGCTGGAGCAACATCATGTCGGAATTCACGGCCCCTCGAACTAACTGTTCAATTCGTACTTTATCCACTAGTCCTGGAGTTAATCCACCACGTTCTACAACTTTGTTGAGCATCTTTTCTATCCTTCGCAGGAATTCAGAGAGGGTCTCTCCAGTGTTCTGACGCATGAGACGAAACTTGAAATACAAGTCCTCACCAGACTCGGAGGTGCCGAATGTGCTCTCTAATGCTTCCAAGTACTGCAGGGCACTCGCCTCAGGATCTGAAAACCGGACAGCTCTTATGATCTCCAGAGCAGGTCCCTTCAGGCTTTCTACAATTCGTCGTCGTTTTTCTTTTTCAGAGCACTCACACTCCGTTATCATAAGCCTTGCTTGTTCAATCCAGGTTTCCATATTCTCCTCTCCTGGGGGGGTAGGAACTATGGCTGAAAACGTGCGCAGGCGTCGGTATGCATTGGCATCACTGGGTTGCTTTACAGTCTTTTCCAGGACCTCACCCATGGCACGTATGATGGACTCAGGGGAACTGTCAGTTGTGCTGCGGGGAGTAAACAAAGTTTGTACGTCACTGAGTGATTTACCTTCTTTCATCAGGAACTTAGCAAGTTTCTCAGTAAAATCTCCAGAGGCAGTGTCAGGTACGGATTCTCTTGGTTGGACTGCTGTGATGGTCCATGGCTCTTTATTTTCTCCAGGTGACACTTCTGGAGGTAGGTGTGTGGTGTCAATGGCTTGTCTGCACTCACACAACGCAAAGACAAATCGTGAGGTAGGTCCTTCTCTTGTGTCTCTGACACGAACTCTTCCTAGGGCTTTTATGGTTTCCAAAGTCTCTTCCATCTTAGCCACTTCTGTGTGTACAGGTACATTAATCAACATTAAAGCATGACCCTCATCAACACCAACATCTTTGCACCAGCTGATTAACTCTGCTTGCAGGTAGGGGTCTTTTCTCAGAGCCATGATGACTGTTTATTCACTTCTCGGTTACTTAAAATGAGGTGGAAAGATGTGCTTGAGCTTGGCTGGTCTGACCTGTCTTTTTCTTTTCAGGAATTCTTCAGTGACTTACCAGAGGGAGATCCCGGACGAGCCCCCAATTTATGTAGCGCCCCCTACCTCCTTTTATAATGGCTTAGTAAGGAGCAGCACCAGGTTCAATAAACTAATGCCTAAGAGATGGTGTATTAAAAAGGCCCCTCTGATGTCACTGAACTATATACTTTTCTTTTAGACAGTTAATCAGAATAAAATATATACTCGCAGTTTGACTGATCAAGAATAAACTCTTTAGAATAAATAAAACACTTGAAGTAGAAGAAAATAAACAGAATTTAATTCCAGTAAATTGAAAGAGTTAGAAATAGATTAACTTTCAAGTAGAATTAAGCAGTAATACTATAATACTATCAAGTAGTATTCACACCATCAAGATGATCTCAAATTGGATACAAATTTAGCCCCAGAAAGGGAAATGTCACAAATGACTGGATAAGGGAAGTGAGCTCCGTATCAAATACACTTTGAGTTAACTGAGATAATCAACACACTGGTAATAAAATGTATACTGTAATGTGATTTTTGTGTAAAAATAACACTATGAATACTCACAAACCTAAAGCGCTGAATAACTTTGTATGAATTGATAATAAACACCGTGGCCCACACACACACACACTTATAACCCACACCGAAGCAGGCCTGAATCGTCGCTTGGAGTGCGTGAGTGGCCGTGGAAACAGAAAAAACTGGCCTCTTCACTCTCCTGAGCAGCAAACAAATGAAAACCAGTGTACCTGGATTCCTTTTTGAACTGTGATACGATCGCGGAAACTCCCTGGTAGGCCTCCTGCAGATCCTCGTACTGCGCCGTCCCCGGTGGCCGATGTGGGTCACACTCCAACGCAGCCAGAGGAACCCCAGACCTCGCGGTGATCTGGAGCGCTATCTGGTTTCCTTCGGGACAATTACACGACGAAACGTCCAAAATCTCAGTCCTTCTGTCCTCGTTTGAAAGTTATTATCAAAAACACACTTTAAACACCGTCTGTCTCAGCACTCAAAACGAGTGGAATGACGTGACCGCCGTAACGTGGAAAAAGCGAACATGGAACATACGAACATAAACAACACAATAAAGTAAATAACTTGTGTATACACACGCACTATATACACTTAAAAGTATTAATTGGATGATTTATCAATTAATTTACTGTATTTCCTCCAGTATTTTCAGCTCAAATCTCTCCGATCAGTTCTATATTTTTATGCACATCTCTTCTCTCCTTATTAACCACTCACATCCCTTATTTTACCCGAGAGGGCGGGACTTAACACATACTACCCAATGAAAATAAAATTCATCCTAACATGTAGGGCAAAAGCAAGTTTCTTCACCTGTGCACCCCCAATCAATGTTAATACCAAACCTGGCATTCTTAAAGACACAAGCACACATATTTTGTGACTCAGTATAAACAAATGTTAGACTCATTAATATTTCAGTTCTGAATGAGACTGAATGAAACAAACTCTAAATGAAGAAACGTCAACCGACAACACTCCAGAATTATATTCTAGTGGGTTACATTTGTTTTTTGATCTTTCTTTTGTGCTTAGTTCTCCTGATTGGTTGTGTAGATAATTCTATTTCATTCTCAAGTGACAAGTTACTGACCTGCCTTCTTTGTGGTGACAGGGCCTGAGCACCGGGGCAGAGAATCTCTTTTAGGTGGTGGTATCTTCCTCACAGCGTGCAGTGATCACCTCCCCATGTGTGAATGTGTGTGTGAGTGTGCCCGTGTGTCTACACAGTGAAATGCAGTGAGTCACCAGCGAGTGGTGTGGTCTGTCCTCCCTAGTTTTGGTAAGCTCCAGCCCGACTTTTAGAAGTGTCTTTTTTAGATCCAGCAACCTTCTAGACCATTTTAAATCCTATTTTATCCAAGATTTGTCAATAAAAAGTGTTTCATGACCCACTTCTCTGACTCTTAATTGGTGGAGTGAATCTGTGTTAGCCTGTTTTAGGTGGTTTATTCAATTCTTTGGGTGAAATTCCCATAGTGGCGTAGTCGGAGTGCTAGTCCCCTTTCATACTGGGGAAGTTTGATCTTTCCTGCCACCTGATTCCATCACCCTACGCCACACCTGCGCAAAAGTAGAGTTCCCCAAAACCTCACTTCCCACATTCTTCTCTCGGCACCTCTAACCTTTCATTTGATTGATTTGAGAATGTTAGAAAATAAAATTTTGGTACAGCACTTAAGAAGCTACAGAAATACTTAAATGTTTCCCAGAAGAAACAAGTACAATTTACCCTGATCCTCCAATTCAGAATCATATTAAAAGTAAAAATGTAAATGTATTGTAATTAATTTTTCGCCGGTGTTCCGATAGGAAAATGATTCCTATTGTCAAGTAACATCAAAAGGTAAAAGCAGTGGACTGATGAAAAGATTAATGTACCAGCATAAAGTTCAGAAATGAATCTCACGAAACGTCTTCAAACTGTCATGGTGTTTTTATATCAAAAAAACATAAAAGTCCTTTCAGAGGCTGACAGGTGGAGCGTCTAGGCTTTAGACCGAGTCAGAGTTCCCGGCTCATATCCAGCACTTCTCGTCTGTCGCTCTGATAACATCCCCTTCCAGCGCAGCAGACCGGACACATACTGATCACTGAAAAACAGAGAAGAAGACTTCACCGCACTGTCTGAAGAAAACCAAACTAATGCTAATACTGATTTAAGTACCTCTCCTGAGGGAAATCTCTGAACAAATCACAACAGGTAACCTGCAGTGCTTCTACATCACTGCAAACCAAAAACTTCACCCAATCTCCGAAGGAAGCGGTTCCTCTGGTCGCTTGAAAATGACTGTTACACTGTCTCACCTCCGATGTTTCAGCCCTCTGACTCAATCCTCCCTTCATTTTTGTTTTAAACCAGTCATGCTGCAAGAGCTGCTCCAAGGTCGGCCTTTCAGTAGGGTCACGGGCTAGGCACTGGACAATCACATCACGGCATTCTGTTTTTTAGGAGAGAGCTGGTTAGTCGTGACCATGTGACATTTGGGTTGGCATGTATGGAATCAGCTTCTGAAACGAGGTTTATTTAAGGTTAAAAGAATTTATACTTATTCTAAACTTATATCTCTGAACGCATATCCTAACCTCTAACATCAGTTGGTAAATACTAAAGTCTGTGCTTTACTAGACAAGACATCTCTACCATTGTCTGTGCAGAAGCTGTGTGTGTGTGTGTGTGTGTGTGTGTGTGTGTGGGTGTGTGATCAGTGCTGTTCTCTCACCTTTGGATAAATGTGGGTTTGCAAACCTAACTTCGGCTTCCATGATTTCCTTTATATCACGAAATGGAGGACACACGTTCATCATCTCATACAACAAGACTCCAAGAGCCCAGACGTTTGTAGAGACGGCATGGAATCTGCCACTGATGATGAGTTCAGGCGGCACGTAATCCATTATTCCTGTAAGCAAGACATTTTCAGCATGAAGCAATTCTTAAAGTATCACACGATCAATGATAAGTCACTAAATGTTGGTTTGCACACAAAATGCCAGCTCACCTCTATACTGCATGCTATCATAGCCATCGCTACTAAACAGTTGACCGCAGCCAAAGTCTATTAGCTTGAGCTCCAAAGTGTGTTTTCTCAACAAGAAATTGTCTGGATGAATGTCATTGTGAAAAACACCGCGCTTGATGCAGTGCTGCACTGCTCGCACCGCCTGACACATGATGCGTCGTGCTGTGGTCTCATTCATGCTGGGATTGTCGTTGATGAAGTCCAACAAGCTCTCGCAGGGATCTGGATACTCCATAATGAGCGTGAACTCTTTAGGGTCTTCAAACCACTCATACAGTTGTATGATGAGGGGACTTATTTTTCCTTGCCTCATCACTAGCATCAGTGCAACTTCATTAAATAGAGGTTCAGGATGCAGGTCCTACAGAAAACACGCAACTAACTGTTAGTTTGGTAACTCAACTTAAACCTTAAACAACTTAAAACCTATGTTTTGCCAGCTTACAGTTTGAAGATACTGATTCCGTGTAGACTTTTCAATATATTTGATGGCAACCTACAAAAAAAAACACACAGTTGAGCATATTTAACACCAAACCTTAACCTAACCATGAAGAATTGAGAACTATAGAATAAACTACAGGTCCTTTAACTTTTTAAGACACTTTCTTCAGGTTTGAATGTGAGAGCAAAATGTTTGTCTACCTTTTTGCCATCAGAAATACGGATTCCCTCATACACCTTGCCATAGCCTCCTTCTCCAATAATCCTTTTTACCATATAGCGAGAGTGAAAGGATTCTAGAAAAAACAACAACAACAACAACACACATACACGTAAAAACACACAGAACATATTATATTTTGTGCTAAATAATATATTGTACAATGTGTTAAAAGTTGTAAAAGCTTGCTAGATAATTTAAAGTTGCATAAAATGCTTCAAGTAGTATAACACAATTTTTTTTATATATTTACTTACAAAGTTACATGCATACATCTTTTAGTTCAAATTGAAAAATGACCACAGATTTACCAGTAGATGGGACGCAGTCTGAGGACCCGACTTTGTTCTGGCAGCTGAAGAGCCGCTTCATAGTCTTCCACACTCCCTTGAAGAAAGAGCGGATTCTTCTCTTCTTCCCCGTTCTTTTGTAACTAAGACCAACCAATTTGACAACAACAACAACAACTATTAAAGACACGGCTGAACTTTTTTTTTTTTTTACTGTTATAGCTACATGAATGTCCCTGTTTGCAGTTTTATTCTCACCTGAAGATTCCACTTTCAGTCTCTCTATTCTGTCCTCAGAGACGGCGTTAGGTGTAGAGTCGTCTAATCTGGATGCTGACTTGGGTTTTGGGCAAGCTGAAGGCCCTGCTGGCTCAACAGGCACTTCACCTGGAAGTGTAAAGTGAAACTGTTCTTGGCAGCTATCCGAATTGGATGAAGCGGCATCGCTCCCCCCTTCCTGACGAGCCACAGTTCCTCTCTTAATGATGAACGTGCCAGCAGAGCTTGGCCAGGGTGTATCCTGCCTGCTGAGGCTCAGCAGCTCCAGTCTCTCCACATTGTCCTTAGAGATGGACAAATTGACGTCCGGTGCAGAGCTGTCAAACTGTGGGTCCAGCTGCAGTAGATGGTCCACTGTCTTCTTGGAGCAGAAGGGAAGCTTCACGGCCTCACGTACTTTCTTAAAGAAAGCCGAAATTGGGTTTTTCTTCCTCTTGCTGTCACCTTTTTCTGACCCTAAGAGGAACAGATAGAAAACACTATTAGCCACACATATGACCCAAGGACATCATCATCAACTAAAAACACTTTTTCCACTGAATTTGAGGGATGCGCCTTAAAACATAATTGTAACACTCACCTTTTGAGC
Organism: Puntigrus tetrazona; assembly: GCF_018831695.1. Classification (NCBI taxonomy): domain Eukaryota; kingdom Metazoa; phylum Chordata; class Actinopteri; order Cypriniformes; family Cyprinidae; genus Puntigrus; species Puntigrus tetrazona. Next base: position 123,908 of record NW_025047686.1, on the reverse strand, counting down.
TCTCCTCTACAGGAGGAGCCTCCATGACCCTCTCCGTGTTGTCCGGTGTAGACATTGTATGTCTGTATCTGCAGTTCTGAACTTTGTGTAGATTCGACGGTCTGTACACTTTAGTTCAGAAGTCTGCACACTGTAGCTCAGAATCGATATCTGCACACTTTTCTTCAAGATGCGAGATACGAGCAAATGTCTCTGAAGCTAGACTAACTCACAGCAGTCTCTGTATTTGCGAGTTCACTCCACTCCAAAAACTTTTCGCATAAGTCTGTCGTATCGCAATTTGCATAATGGATTCGAACGATTCGAATGATCCGACGCGCATTTTTTAAGCAATGTTTACCTTTAAAATACGAGTCTCGAGGGCCTAGAATATGAGCGAACGTACAAACTCATTTTTGAGACTATATTAAAAAAACGGATGGTAAACTGACTAAAACTGTCGAGTTTATTCAGTAGAAAAGATTAAATGACATAATCCCCTGTTAAGGCGAATATCACCTGTAACCATAGTCACGGTGACGTTCAAGTAAATGTAAAATGGCGGCCTTACCTTGATAGCAAAATACACTTGGATCAGTTCAGACGCGCGAATAAGTCGTAACGTTACGCTTTTATCTCCTAATGGAAGCGAAAACCTCAAGAAAAAAAAAACTTAATTGGGATAGTTTGGAATATGGGAATGGTTTTGCAGACCTGGTGCAGCAGGCGTGTGTTTAAAATTATTTTGCGATTCCACTCGCCATAACCATATTTGGGGTTTCCTGCCGCCACGCACGAGACGTTGATTCGTTGATTCAATTAAGGCCGCGTTTCATGGAACAGATACATTTACAAATACAGGACAATATTACATAATTAACTTGTGTTTTCTGTTGGCTAAATTTTATATTCATAAACAAAAGTTTACTTGCTCTAAACCTTTGTTTTCTTTGTTTAAAATTGATTTGGACAAATATATGGAAACTATAAATAACTCTATAAATGTGAAAGCTATGAAAACAATATCCCTGCATTCATCCTTTGTGTCTTAAGATTTTTTTTTTTTTGGGGGGTGTTTTGGGGTAAAATTGTATCTATGTTATAACTTTTTGTACTGTGTAAATCTATGTTTTGAAAACCATTCAGATGTGGTCGTGTAACAAGCATAAACCAGCATCTCAGCTTTAAAACACACCTAACCAGCATATGCTGCTTTTATCAGCAGAGAAAACAGCCACGACAATTAAATATCTTGGAAAACTAATAGGCTTTTTAATTCAGTACTATGATTTAACTTATAGTTATTATTAACACCATTCCAGTTGTCTGTATTGGGCAGAGTTTTATGTCATTAGTATACTAAGTCATTGGACTCTGTTTTAATCATTCTCGGGGGCCTTTAATAAAACCAATCTTTCACGTGAACTGCCAAAATTCAGACAGCATGTTACTTGTCCAACCAGAGACAGTAATATACTGGATCACTGTTACACAGTAATAAAGGATGCGACTTTCTGATCACTGCTTGGTTCATCTCGTACCGACCTACAGGCGGAAGCTGAAATCGGCTAAACCTCACTGGTTGGACTGTTTTTGAAGCCGCTGCCAAAGATCTCAACGAGCTTGCAGAGACTGGAACATCATATATCAGTTTCTGTGAGGACATGTGCCTTTCTGCCAGGACTTATTTCATTTCTAACAACGACAAACCATGGTTCGCTGCAAAAGTCTTGTATAAATGGGCCAAATACACGCTGGAAAAGGAGATCAGAGTGGCAAAGAGGAATTATTCGAACAGCTTCAGACTCAGTTCTCCTCAAGGGACACAGCTTCTGTGTGGAAAGGTCTGAAAGACATCACCAACTACAAGACACCATCCCCAGCACTGTGGCAAAGTTTTTGGAGTTTTACTGCAGGTCTGAAAAGACACCATTCTCACCTACTGCAGTCCCCGCTCCCCCACACCTGCCTGTCAACCGTGTGTATTCAGGTATTCAGAAAAAAAAAAAAGAAAGAAGGCGCCGGGCCCAGGCGGCGTGACTGAAACCTGTGCTGACCAATTGGCCCCCATCTTCACACAGATCTTCAACAGATCACTGGAGCTGTGTGTAGTCCCTTCATGCCATAGACGCGCCGCCATCCCATCATCCCCATCCCAAAGAAACCCCAAATTACTGGATTTAATTGGATTGCAGACCTGTGGCCCTAATGTCTGTGGTCAAGAAATCATTTGACAAACTGGTCTTGGGTTATCCAAAGGACTTTTACGGGACCCCCTGCAGTTTGCCTACAGAGCAAACAGGTCAGGGGATGATGCAGTCAATATGGGTCTGCATTATGTTTTGCAACACCTAGGCAGATGGAGGGATTGTGGGATCTCTACAAAATAAATGTGTGCAGACTCGGGAAAACCACTGGATCACAGTAATTTTTTATTGGTGAAAATCATTATTTAAACGTTTAATTGAAACCACACTGCTTGAACGTTTCTATTTATTCTTTCTGTGTGTGTGTGTGTGTGTGTGTGTTTTATAAAAATGTTAAATTGTGTCAAAATCAAAATACAGTGTCAACGGTGAAATCCAAATGTATGCTGTATGAGTGAGTATGAGTATGCTGAGTATGCCTTTAAATTTGTAGTATTATGAGTGCTGAAAAAAAATGGGACACACTAAAAGTGCTAGGACGCATTTAGTTGTTTTGGGTGACTTCAAAACTCTCCAAAACTATAAAGTAAAATGACTTAGAATATAATAATTACAGTAATAGTCAGGGCCACTCTGAATATGGATCATTTAAAAGAACGAGTTAACCTATAAAGCAACATTTTTACAAGTGTTTGAATACGAAGAAATATTGCTAGGTGCTAAGTGAAAGAATGAGATAAGGGAAATCATTTTATGTGTGTTTTAATATAATAAAATGATCCAAGTGCAAGAATGTTTTTTTTTGCCTTTCATTTTCTCTATAACTGTACAGTAAAATGACTTGAATAAATAGTCATATTTCAAAATATGAGCTAATCTGCAAAGGAAAGCTTTTTCCTTTGTTTACATATATAATTACATACTTAAAAACGTAACATACTTAACCGCTTAACTACTGTAACAGTAAGTAAGCACGGACTAAATCAGGACTTGAACTCTGTGATTATTCTCCAGGATACATTCTTATTTCCATTTTCAAGTTGTCAAGAAGTTTAAAAAATGGAATTGGAATAAGGATTATATTCCAGCTGAAACGGAGTATCTCGGGTTAATCGTCTTTCTGGTTTAAATGTAGTTTAAATGGATGTTCTCCTTTTTCCCAGCATTTTGATAAATATGAGTAAATAAGATCACGGATAGGTGCACAGGAATCCATCCAAAGCAGGTTGATGTTCTATGGAGTGAGGTTTAGTAAAACACTCATAGCTCAGTTATGTTCTTCACTGGGTAGCGAGCCCATGGCCAATGATAATGAGAGCTGGCTTGCCAAAGGTTGCTCCATATTATATGCATCAAACGTGTTTCATAACCAAGGTTCATTGTAAGGGGTGTTACTATGCTTTCCAGTTGGGGGAATGCAGGTGGGATGGGATGATGGAGGGTTGTTTAAGTAAGTGTTGTATTTTTTTTTTCTTTGCCTTTCTGTTTTATATGGTATGCCCAGGCACGGCTTTATCTACATGGTCATATTCGTAGGTAGTACTCAGTGATAAATATAACATAATATAATCCTTCTAAAAGAAACTGATTTATTAAAAAAAGATATTAGTAGAGTCACTAAGAGATGGCCAGGAAAAGTCTTCAGTGCATCTTTCACCTCTCGAGCCAGAGGAGTCATGATTCTTATACATAAGTCCATTCCTTTTCAGCTAAAACAACAATATAAAGGGAGATACTAAAGTCTTAATGGTACAATTTTGGCGTCACATATTAACTTAAGCATATATGCTCCTAATATAGATGACCCTTCCTTTTTCACTATATCAGCGTATCCTGGAGATTATGTAACTGGAGGAGATTTTAATTGTGCACTTAACCCAGAGTATGATCGCTCTTCAGGAATAGATAAACTATCTTGAAGTATATGTCCGATTTCAATTCAGATTTTTTTATCTCGATCCAAAAAAGAAAGAATATTCATGCTTTTCGAATACATATAAAACATTTTCGAGAATAGATTATTTTTTAATTTCAAATAGTTTAGCGGCGAAAGTAGGTAAAAGTTGGTATGATAGCATTTTATTGTCCGATCACGCACCTATTATGTTTAAAGTTTAAAGAGATAATTTTGTACTCCCTTCTTCCAGGTTTCGATTTCAAGCAAGGCTTCTTGATCAAGATTTTGTGAAATATCCGGACGATAAAATAAGCGTATATTTTATGGAGGAGCTTCTTGTACTAAAAGACAAATATAAGGAAATAACTAGTAATAACTTAATGTGGTTGAAATAGGACTGCTATTATGATCAGGGGAAAAAAAATCTGGAAAATTGTTAGCATGGAGAATTAGAGAAATGCCAAAAAGCCATCAACTTAACCGTCTTAGAGAATGGAAAAAAGATTGTAGACCCATTGGAAACAAATAGTCATTTTCTTCATGAAATTCATTTCCAGAATTAATTTAGAGAAGAATCTAAGTATAGAAGTGCTCTCAGAGCGTCACGGGTGTGGTTAAGCGCAAAGGAGCACTCGACAAGTAAAATAAACTTAAACAGATTTAATCTTTTTAAACGGGCAAAAGAATAATATGCAGGCAGGCAGAACACAAACCACAAGAATGTAACCTCGACGATCGGACCCACTGAATACAAACACACAGGACTTAAATATACAACATAATTGACTAAATTAACAAGAGACAGCTGAAGACAATAATACAATGAATAGAAACGGAAGGTAGGGCACACAGAGCACATGACACAAGACAAAAACCACAGCGAAAGAGTCCAAAGACATGACACAGAGGCTCTGTAAGGTGTTTTTATTTGATTGTTTTATTTATTGTTTTGTTCTGTATATACAAGAAATGCAAATAAATATATTCTGGAAAAAAAGAGAGTCTTTGCCGCAGGGTTGGAGGGGACTGTGAGGGTGGGGGGCACAGAGGGGGCAGGCGGCCCTGATTTGACGGCAGACTGCCGTTTGCTCGGGTCAAGAGCTTTCAATGGGGAAGATAATGATGACATCCCCTTCTTGGATGATCTCGGAGTACTCCACAAAACTCATGAGGCACAGCTTTAATGAAGAGAGCAGCCTTGGAGGATTAAACACTCTGCCATAATGGAAAACAGGGGAACACATCATTTTCACACACTGGGAGACAAAACATTAACATTCACTCAAATTACTTTGTAGACCTGATTAAATATGCATTACAAGTTTAATAATAATAATAACAATAAACAATATTTGCAAGAAAGCTGGTTCGTTTTTATTTCAAATTATACAACTGTAAAAATTTAATAAGATGCGTTTGAAATATTTCACTTTTTAATGTTAAATTTATAAATTACACAAAACGCTTAAAATAAAGAAATTAATCATTTTGTATTAGGCTGATTAGTAGAAAACTAAAAATTATGTTATTGTTGATTATTTATATTCGATGTACAAAAAAATATCAGATAAATTTTTTTTAAAGAATGATAACGTATAATATACATGGTATTTTTTATTGCTATATTACTTTTTTTTTCATTTTATTTACAGGTTAAGACGCATAAAGACTTACTAATCAATAAACACATAAATAAATAATGGTCACGTGTAATAGGTCAACCACTCAAAGTCCAGCGCGTGAGTGTTTTGATTTAAATGTTTGTAAACCGTTAGAGACTCCGCTGCTAGTCAGACTCCGCGTCGCAGCATCTGTGTATCTGCAGACCTAAAACAGGTTCAAATCAGCCAAAAAATGGGTCCGATGTAAGTTAACCTCTTAAGAATCCATTTACCCGTTTTTGTGAACATTTCTGTTATTTTATGTGCAAGACTCAGCAAGGTCACTGTCGCTTAACGACGAGACGAACAGGAGAAAGTGCGCTAAAACTCGAGTAACGTATATATATATATATATATATATATATATATATATATATATATATATATATATATATATATATATATATATATATGAAGCAGCAGATATGCTCTATTACGTCGATACACGTAAACAGCATTTTTGATTCCACGGTAATACTTGGGATATAAACTTTTATCCTTTTATCATAATTATATTTTATATATACTTTATGTATTTGTTGAGCGCAATTTTTCCAAATTAAGTTCTTCCAATGGGATGAATGGACTGTAAATAGCAGCCAATGGGAGCGTCTTTCCTGAGACACAGACACCCAGTGGGTTTACACTGGATGATGTAATCCAGACCGGGGTAGATAACCCAGGTAAAGACCTCCAGACAACTCAAAGACCACTTCTCGTGCACTTTTTTGTAACATAGGTTACAAGCAGAAAAAAAGTGATTAAATGGTGACCTTGCTGACTCGTTGTAGTGCAGAGGGCTTCAAATAAAAACAGTTCCTGTACAGATAAGGCCTGTGCAACATGCAGTAGTACGGAAAATCCCATTCTAGCTGGCCACAAGAAGACTTGACTTAAAAATATCATGAACGGCTTGCTTTGTCAGTTTAACACTGTATTTGGTAAAACATTCAGAACACAACGGTGCAGGTGACTTCATTCTTCGACAGCAGTGCGTGGTATTTTTACACCCCATGTGTTGTTGTATTTATTCAGCAATTCTAAACTAGCCAGGGTGACCATCAGACAGCGGCCAGCTGAGGAAGAGTATCCGGCCCTCGAATACCACAACAACTATATGGCCAAGTACCTCACTCTGGACATGTACAAACGCCTCCGTCAGATCTGCACACCCAGTGGTTTCACCATAGATAACGTCATTCAGACTGGAGTAGATAATCCTGGTAAAAGAACACACATAGTCTGTCAGGGCCAGGGATAGTCCTAAGAGAAATAACATGATGTTAAACGTTTTTTTTTTTTTAAGGCCTTAGTGTTAGAATCTGATTATATGACTCCTAAATGGACTTGTTTCCTGTCTCAGGCCACCCCTTCATTATGACTGTGGGTTGTGTGGCTGGGGATGAGGAGACCTATGAGGTGTTCAAGGAGCTGCTGGACCCTGTTATTCAGGACAGACATGGAGGATACAAACCCACAGACAAACACAAGACTGACCTCAACGCCGGTAACCTCAAGGTATGAAGCCGATAGATCATCCAAAAGCAGGTCAGCGGGGTCCAAAACATCTCGAGACCTCACTGTTCACTAACATTTGGTACAATAGAGTTTTAAGACTAAAACTCTCTGCTTCTGCAGGGAGGTGATGACCTGGACTCTAATTACGTGCTGAGCTCTCGCGTCAGAACAGGCAGGAGCATCCGTGGATTCTGCCTGCCGCCCCACTGCAGTCGTGGAGAGAGAAGAGCTGTTGAGAGCCTCTCTGTGGAAGGTATGGTACCACGGGAAACACTGCTATATTTATATAATAAATGAGTTTCCCAAAAGGTACCTGAATGGTCTACTACTGTATATTGTAATGGCTGATATTACCCACAGTCCTTTGCATTTTGGCGGAGGATTTGGTTCAGAACTACAGAAGGATCCTTGGCATGAAAGACTCTTGTGGTCTGTCTGCTTATGATTCATAGATGTGGTTATGGCATAGGAGAATGATATTTTTCCTCACACAGAACATACTTTTAAGGGTAGTAATAATTAGGCTGGTAACTGGTACTGTAGTATTTCTGTTCCTGAAACATAGCCTGGTCATGTGGCTCCATCTAGTGGTGATGAGTATCATCCACTGACTGGACCGACACAATCTTTCTTCTGCATTTTAAGATGTAGTCTATAATATTTTAAGAAATGATTCCAGGATAATGGGATTTAATCTCAGATTGCTTTGCTCTGTCTGTAGCTCTGGGTGCTCTGACTGGGGATCTCAAAGGAAAATACTATGCCCTGAAAAACATGACAGAGGACGAGCAGCAGCAGCTCATCGATGACCATTTCCTGTTTGACAAGCCTGTCTCTCCCCTCCTGCTGGCCTCTGGGATGGCTCGTGATTGGCCTGACGCCCGGGGCATCTGGTCAGTGTTCCTGACTGTCTTTAATTCACTGCTTGTGGTAATTTTATAGAGTGGTGTTTATAGAAAAGAAACCTTTTCCTGTCAGTTTCTTCAAATACAGGTAGCATCAGCATTTTGTTCTATATTAAGTACATATAATATCTAGAAGAAGCTGTAAATATTCATATATAAGCATTACGTTTCTGTGCTGGTCTTTAAAGACTCGCTCATTTTCTCCTCCTCTCTAGGCACAATGATAACAAGACATTCCTGGTGTGGGTGAATGAGGAGGACCACCTGCGTGTCATCTCTATGCAGAAAGGTGGTAACATGAAGGAGGTGTTCACCCGTTTCTGCACAGGTCTCACGAAGGTATTACATCACTGTGGTCCTAAAAGCCCAATCACACCAAGAACAGTAACTATACTAGCGCTCAAACTAATACAGAGTAACGTTCTGTTTAATGCAGTTATGGAGCTTAAGTGGTGATTGCATTCATCTGGATAAATGATATTTCTGGTGCATGCTAGATGCTAGCTAGCCGATTAACTAACATCTTCCTTTTCAGATCGAGGAGCTGTTCAAAAATAAGGGACATGCGTTCATGTGGAACGAGCATCTTGGGTACGTGCTCACCTGCCCATCAAACCTTGGCACAGGTCTGCGAGCAGGAGTGCACGTTAAACTGCCTAACCTCAGCAAATACCGCCAGTTTGAGGAAATCCTAAAAAGACTAAGGCTGCAAAAACGTGGAACAGGTAGGAACCGAACCAACTTGAGCTGCAGTCGTGAACAGAAATCTAGAACGTGGAACGATTCCAATAAGCAAGCGGTGCCTTTGTTCATTAGGTGGTGTGGACACTGCAGCTGTGGGTGGTGTGTTTGACATCTCCAACGCTGACCGCCTGGGTTTCTCTGAGGTGGAGTTGGTGCAGATGGTGGTGGATGGAGTCAAGCTGCTGATAGAGATGGAGAAACGGCTAGAGAAAAGCCAGGCCATCGAGGACCTCATGCCTGCGCAAAAGTAGAGCTTCCCAAAACCTCACTTCCCACATTCTTCTCTCCACACCTTTAACCTTTCATTGATTTGACTTGAATGTTAGAAAATAAAATTAGCCTTGTGTTGACTTTTTGTCTTTCTTCTCAGTTCTGTTCTTTTGATAGGAATCCTGGAACTAATTCATTTCCACAATGTTTGCCGTTAATCACATTAACTACAGTTTGAAATATTAAAACAAGATACTTTTACTCAGCAGTCTTTGCAAAATAAATCCTTTGCAAACAAATGTGGTGTATTGATTATCATGGCTTCCAAAACAGTTTTCAGCACTGATAATCAAGAAACATGAAGAATGATTTTGACTGATCATGTTACACTGAAGACTGGAGTAATGATGCTGAAAATTCAACTTCACCATTACATTTTTTACTATATATCTGATCAGTTAAATGCAGCCTTGAACAAACTTTGTAAAACTCTAGGTTTCCTCACACAATAGGAAAGGTCAGAAGAAACAGATGAGATGAAAAAGAGTCGATACAAATGTTGAGATCATTTTGTAGCTGTATTAGATCTCTGCGATGAACACTGTGACGAGTTACAGATAGTTTGATGGAATCTGTGATGAGTCTTATACGTGAAAGATTACAAGATGCCCTCTTGGTTTCAGAAAACGCCAACAAAACAGTATGAAAATGTGTACTTGCCGCATAAAGTACATTATTTACACACGAAAAAAAAAACATCTGAGTGGGCAAAAGTGAAATAAATTATAAAACATCGAAATGCTGCTCTTAATAACATTCAAACAGTGAAACGGAGCTCAAATCAGGTTTACTGCAGCCGCTTTCACAGACGAGCATCCTCAATACATAGAGGAGCAGAGCAAAGTTTCAAAAAGCAACTCAAGATTCAGGCGAAACCCTTTACACAAGAGCTGCCCAAAACACGCGATACTTAAAATCACCACAGAATAGCGCCTGTTAAAGAGATGAAACGAAACCCATAAATCTCCATCTAGCGTCCATTTCCTGAATGATCAGCCTCAACTGATCCGTCTGCAACGACGGCGATGGCAATGAGTTCCTCTCTGAACATCTCCTCAGAGCATCATACAATCGTAACACTGAAAGGTTCTTTATACAGCATTTAACGACTTGCACGATAATACGATGTTAAGAAATTATTGCTTTAAGCAATGTTAAAATATATACATTTTTTCAAATACATGTAAGTGGTTTATTAAAAAAAAAAAAAAAAAAAAAAAAAAGAAAGAAAAACATTCGGAAACTGCTACTTTTCGATTGTACAGCTTAATCTGTTTGCCTATACTGAACTGAACCATAAATTTCTCTATGCAGTTAGATTAAAGATATATTCATAGCTTGAGTTCGCCTGCAACTTTGGAAGCAATGTTTTTAAAAGCGATGGAGTTGCCAGATATCCTTTTAAAACGGACACCATTAAGTGAGAGCCGGGGCAGTTTGCAAACCTCCATCTCCCATTGGACGAGGCTGTCGGAGCGGCTGTCCCCGTGGGCACAGAGAAGCAGAAAGCGTTCACGCTGCTGGTGACTGCAGCTGTTGGCGTCCAGGACTTTGCGGATCTCATTTATGATGTCGGCTGGCTCCATGGTGCTGGTGGTGTTCATACTCCAGGTGAAACGGAGAGAGCGGGGTTTCCCGTCTTTTCCATCTTTCCCTTCATCTTTCTGCTGATCCCCAGATACATGGCGACTGCGGGACGGAGAGAGAGAGGGGGGAGAGGTCAAGGCAACGGACGGAGAAGAGCGTTTCTTGTATTGAGGTTACTAATACGCTAAGACTTGATCACAATGGTAGTGAAGAATCAGTGCAGCAGCTGCATGCATGGGTTATCATCACACACGGGAATTAATGCACAGCAGACTAGCGCATGCACACGAGCAGCTCGTTTCTAAGGCCATGGAACAAAAAAGGGCTTGGTGATAAGGAAAAAAATTATAAAATAGAAATAAATTCAGCCTGTTGTTATTTTTTCAAAATACACTAAAAATGTGGAAAGTACCATCAAACCCAAAATCACTTAAGGCAGTTATTTGATTAAAAATAATTGTAACATTGTGAAATATTACTGCAATTAAAAAAAATAATTTATAACTATTTTAAAACAATTTATTCCTGTAATTTTTAACATTACTCCGGTCTTCAGTGTCACATGATCCTTCAAAAAAATCATTCTAATATGAATTATCAAGGTTACATTAAATTGATAAAATTACTTTTTAAAGTGACAAATAAATTTTTTATAATGTACATTTCTATTAACACTAGTCTAATGATCCTCTCTGGCAAAATAAAGTACACTCAAATCATTTGGTTTCTGTTACATAATTTCAAATAACCAGCTAAATCAATATGAATGAAAAAAAGGATCGATATTTAACATCACCCAGCCCTAATGTAAAAACAAAGGGAAAAAAAGCACACCACTCAAACATTCAAGATGAATAAAGCAGACTAATGGCCCTCGGGCTGCACACACTACACTAACATACACTCTGATCTCTCATACAGCGGGAGACGTCCACAACACACGAAAATAATCAACCAGGAGAGGAAGTAAGGGTTTCCAGAGTCACTGACACCTCACCTTGAGCCCTCAAATCTCCCGCTTCTCTCAAACTCGGTTGAGACTCTTTTAGTGTTTATTTGTGGAAAGGTTAGCGATCGCAATGGAGCAAAAAGTAACGGACAGAGAGAGAGACAGAAAGGGAAAAGGAAATCATTTTTAGTCATATTAGAGCAAATCACCACACACACAATGAAATCGAGAGAGACTGAATGAGAGAGAGCAAAAAAAAGAAGGTAAGGAAAAATGTAGCCCCCACAAAGACTTGCTGCCATCAGTATGTTGGACGAAACACAAAAACATCTTATGCAAGACTCTTACGATCAACTTGGACACCTGAATGTGTAAACTAGTTCCTCACCATGCCATGCTGCTTCCTTCAAAGAACAATGAACATCTAGAGGTCCACTGAAAGAGTGCATCATGGGTAAAGCCTATTCTGAGCGCTGGATGTTGACATCAGACGCATATACAGAGGACGTGTCTATACATACAATATATACTGTGCTCTTCGCATGCGAGAGGGTGCGTGTCGTAGTGCGTTTATGGATATTGGATACGCCATCTTTTCCAACTAAAATCAACAGACAACACAGTCGTTCTCTTTCTCTCTCTCTCACACACACACACACACACACACACACACACACACACACACACACACACACACACAGTCTTTCGCTCTCCATTAAACACAATGTGAAGTTGTAGCTGTTGTTTGAGCGTTTAAACGAGCCCTTACTCTAGACACTCTTCATCTGCGAATTCCTACAACTGCCTATAGCCAGAGATGCTGAATCTGGAAGAAAAGAGCAGTTCAAAGCCGACAAAAAAAGAAAGAAATTAAACTGGTGGACGCTGATAAAAAACAAAAAAAATAGCCATTACAGAGCCACATGTTTAGAGACAGGGTTCCCACTCGTTGTGACCAATGAATGTACATCAAATCAAATCAAAGTCATGAATCAAATCTGATTCACTAATGAATCATTTAGAACCGTTCGTGAATCAGTCGGACTGATTTATTGGCAAGAACTTTCTAATGTTTTCTCATCAATTCAATATGGCATAAAAATAATATATATATATATATATATATATATATATATATATATATATATATATATATATATATATATAAAATTAAATCTACAAAATATATAATTATTTTTAATGTAATAATTTATATATTTTATACAATTATTTAAAAATATTTAATGTTACAAATACACAAACTCTTCTTAAATGTTTTAAAATGTATGCATAGACTATTTTTAATATATTTTAAAAAAATCTGTCTATCAAGATAGAATGACAGAATAGAATGTTTTTTCTAGATTTCTTCATTTCTACTTTACCAACAAAGTCCCATTAACAAACACTAGTTAATGCCTTTTGTTACCATATTTATCTCTGTTTATAGTCAGTTCATCAGCTTATTTAAATAAAAACTTCATAGGCCATTAAATAATATAACAGATACATCTGATTTTATTAATATTTTAATACATTTTGAAATTAACTAAAATTTGCACGTTTATGTATTTTCAGTGTTAGTTTGTGTTAACTAATTAAAAGTGGAACCATACTAAAAATAAAGGCTTCTAAATATATTAATTTATAGATTCATGATATCATTCTATTCACATTTCCAGCCCTGAAAAAGTCCTGCTACGGTCGTGGGAACCCCGTAGTGTGGTGGAAAGGGAAGAGGCTGGAGGAGAGGGGGATGATAAAGAAAGAGGAAGACTGTAAACGAGTGGAGCGCAGACTTACTAAGAGTCTTTGCCGCAGGGTTGGAGGGGACTGTGAGGGTGGGGGGCACAGAGGGGGCAGCCGGCCCTGATTTGACGGCAGACTGCCGTTTGCTCGGGTCAAGAGTGACCCTGAGGAAGGAAGGCAGACAGAGAAAGAGAAAAAGAGGGAAGGAAGGAAGGGAGGGAGGGAGAGAGGGAGAAGAGAAGGAAACACAGGGGAAGAGAGGGATAGATTGAGACAGTTTTAACATTAATAGAGCATTTGGTACTGTTAGAGAAAGAGTTTGATCTGTTCACAAATCTGAAGACGTGAAGGTGACTCCTGAAGGTCGTTCAACATGGAGTCTGCCCGTGAGCCACAACAGACTCCTCCCACCGAAAACCCTTCTTTAGGACGTGCTCTTACTCTATATTTATACATTATATCACAGGTTAGGATTTGTAAGGGTACCTCAATTTGATTAAAAATTTACTGAAGATTTCCATTTGAAATAAACACCGTCCTGAAATATTACATAGAGCAGCGATACAGTTTTCAGCATTGATGATGATAATAATAACAACAATAATAAGCATTTATTGAGCAGCAAATCAGAATATTTCTGAAGGATCATGTGACACCGAATACTGGAGTAATCAAGCTTAAAATTCAGCTTTGCATCACAGGAATAAAATTACATTTTAAATTGTAAAAACACATTTAGCATTTAACAGAATTACTGTTTTTACTGTATTTTGATCAAATAAATGCAGCTTTGGTAAACATAAGCGGCTTCTATCCAAAACGACATCAAATCAAATCACATTTATTGGAAAAAAAAACTGAGCTCTGTAGCAAACCATTAATGAGCAGTTAATTCTTTCATAAAATTATTAAGCACAAAAGATATCCCAATGTTGTAGATGACTGTGTTTGAGGGGCACAGACCTATTGTTTTGGTATGGTTCCTTTAAAATCGTTAGATTTAACTTAGGTCTACATTTGCAACTGAATCTCAGTCCATACTATTAAAAAAAAAAAAAAAAAAAAACGGACCAAAATAATAATCTAATCTCTTTTTTTTGGCACTCTGGGTCCATTATGTCTAAACCCCTTAAGGCTAACAGAAAATTATTTTTCAATTATTCTGGATTAGTTGTAAATCTGTTTATCAGAGATCTCTTTATTTTTAAGATTTCTAGTTTTTAAACATTATTTAGCGTCTTCTATGCTCATTTGATAAAAAAAATACAGTAAAACAGCAATGTATGAAGGTTTGCTACTTAATAAATATTTAAAACTCTTAGCAATGTTAAAAGCATTTGTACTGTTTAAGTCTTTGTGGAAACCACAATACATTTTATGATTATTTGATGAAAGTTCACAGGAACAGCAACTGAAACATCAATTTTGATCAATTTAAGACTTCCTTCCTGAATAAAATGTACTAAATTCTTGAAAAGCATTGCAATTCAATGCCTTTTTTTAATAAAAAAAAATAAGAAACACAGTGTTGCAGTAAATTTGCAATGTTTTTCCAGGATCTCTCTAAACCCTGTACAGCTGTGAATGCACCGAAGCCCTTGTGAATTCGGCTGAATGCTTCAAATGAAGTGTTTTTGCGACGTCAGATTAAGTCACACACATTGTTTTGCACAATCAGCTCGTTTCATGCAAACATTTTGATTAGTAGCAATCAGTTAAAGAGCGGCAGACTGATTTGATCTGGTCACACTAGGATGCAGGCAGTGTTTTAAAGCATGCTGTAATCAACCACTGAGAGAGCATTAAACTCCAAATCACTGCAATCATATCACTATGGGTTAGTGCGTCAGCCCCTGGACTCCTCTCATTACATTAAAAGACAGATTTACACCCCATGAACCCGATGTCCTACCTTTTGGAAAACCTGAATGACATATTTCTACAACACAAGAATGAAAAAAAAAAAAAAAAAGGATAGACGTTACAAAGATGGACAAAATAAACCATTCTAAATGAACCCTTAGGAAAAAATACAAACAAAAGAAAAGGTCAGGAAAAGAAAGGAAGAGTCGAGCCCCAGTTGTGCGCCGCCGACACTGTAAGAGAGGCAGCGTTTCTGCACGTGAATGCGTGTTTACCTGCGCGTGAGTTTGGAGGTCAGCTTGGTGAGCAGGTTGTTGGCATTACCGCGGCTGCGGGGCTGCGTTGGGGAGGCGGGGGGGCCGTTGTAGGTGGCCGTGCGGCGGTCTCTCAGCTGTCCGTGGAAGGTGCTGCGGCTCGCCGAGCCTCGTGGGAAACGCGTTTTATCAGGTGTGGCAGCAGTGCTGATGCTGTGCGTGGAGGCACCCGGGTCCCGAGAGCCAGGAGACAACGTCACACTACACACAGGGACAAAATCAGGCTTGTTTTTACTAACAGAGCGTTCCAGCAACTCAGCTGCTGCTGCTGCAAGGCGCTAGAGACAACACACAACAGCCTGAACGTAATCTAAGCGGCAAATGCAGAAATGTACGTTAAAAATGAGGGTACAGAGTTGTCTAATGCAAATATTAAGCGGAACAATCAAGACACAGGAAAAGAACCCTGTACCTGTTCTCCTTCCCATTAGGAATGACAGAAAGGCGGTCTGTGTTGTTTCTCTCAGTGCACACGTACGTGTTTCTCCTCGACATGCCCCCCGATCCAGAGTTATTCTGAGTGATGAGAAGAAAAAAAAAAAGCTCAGTAAGATTGTTTTTATTGTTTTTCAATTAGTCTTTTATGCTCACTAAGGCTGCATTTAATTGATCAAACATACAGTAAAGAAGTAATATTGTGAAATATTATTAGAATTTATTACAACTCTTTGCATTTCATTATGTTGTAAAATGAAATTTCTCTCTTTAATCCAAAGCTGATTTTTACCGTAACATCAGTCCAGTCTTTAGCGCCAAATGATCCTTCAGAAATAACTTATAATAAAATATGGTGATTTCTGCTGAATAAACATTTCTTGTTATTATCATCAATGTTGAAAGAAGTAGTACTGCTTTGTGTTTCTGTGGAAATCATAAACTTTTTTTATTTTTTTTCAGCATTGTTTGATAAATAAAATTCAAAAGAAATAGAAACCTTTTGTAATTTTGTATATTGTCTTTACTATTACTTTTGATCACTTAGTGCAGCCTTGCAGAATAACTGTAATTTACAACACACACACACACATATACATACATATATACATACATATACATATATATATATATATATATATATATATATATATATATATATATACATATATATATATATATATATATATATATATATATATATATATATATATAATAAGTATATTCAACGAGGTGAGCTCACATTCGGTGTGATGGAGTTTCCTCTCTTGCGGTCAGGTATTTCTGTTTTGTTGGGGTTGTTGGCGTTACCCAGGAGTGGACTGGGAGGGCTGTGAGTGGGCGGCTTGCGTGCTGTGACCCCCCCTTCCTGTTTGACGTCCCCGTCAGCTGTGACAGGAACCGTCTTCTTGGAGTTACTCAACGCAGAATTAGCGACCACACCAACTGTGAAACATTCAGGAGATTTTCTCAACAAATATTCACATGTAATTACTTAAAGGGGTGCTTCGGTTCTGAAACCAATTACTCGACCTCACGCCATTAGAAACCTGTAAGATCTTTGTTAGTCTTCGGAAGACGAACAGACATTTTTGATGAAATCTGGGAGCTCTCCGACTCTCCCACAGACAGTAAGGATCCTAACAAGATCAAGGTCCAGAAACTGAAGAAATGACCCGTGTGACATATGGGGTTAAATCATAACTTTATAAAGCTATGAGAATACTTGTGTGTGCACAACAAAAAACTAAAATGAATGTATTCAACAAATGGTCTCCTCTGCATCACCCTGTAGCATCATTTTAGAGAGCATCACTTACATAAACATAAGCAATGCACGAATACGGATACGTTGCTCACGTTAACGTCGAAGCGGGAAACAACGCAAACAGAAAATATGCTCCCTGAAACTGCATGGGCAGCAAGGATCCTTACAAGATCATCAAAAATATCTTAATGTGAGCTCCGAAGACAAACGAAGCCCTTACAGGTTCGGAGCGGCATGAGGGCGAGTAATTAATGACAGGATTTTCGTTTTTGGCCAAACTATACCTTTAAGAGGCATATTGAGTAAAAAAAGTAGACTTACTTAGTAAACTTCTTATTCAATTGATTGTCTGTGCACCTTCTGGATCTAAAAGTCCAATGTCTGTTTGTAAAGAGAAAGTCACCTTGTTCACTGTGGCGTCGGGATTTTCTGGAGTCACTGGAGGAGACGCTTCTCTGAACCTTAAGGTGCGATGGTGACTGGCCGTTCATCTCACTGGTGGGTCTGGTCTTCGCCACGGAGAGATTACTGTTGGAGCTGGATTCACTGACCTCCTACAATCACACGAAAACAGCAAGTCACGCTTGTAGCACATTATATCACTGTATTATCATATCATTACATCAGTAAGTGGCCAGTCCTATTAGCAGCTCACCTCGTTGGTCTTCCTTCCCAGCAGTAGGTATATGGCTGTGATCTCATCATAGTTCATTTTGGACAAAGACTCTTGGATCTTCTCTCTAGAGAAGCCCATTCCCACTATTACATCTGGAGGATGACACACAAAAGGATTCAAGTTTAGAGACTCTTTCCAGTTTAAAACTTTACACAGTACATTTGTGTTACCATTAGTTTCATTATCACTTTGGTTTAAGGGTTCGAGAAAGCGCTCATTGAAGATCGTCGCGTCTCTTTTAGAGATCGAGTAGGATTAAGATTTAAACTGTTAGCATAAACGTATCACACATCACCTCCTCAGTTGTTACAGACACTATAAACCAGTTGGTCGATACCCAGAGATAAATCCAGTTTATTTGTAAGAATGTATCTGAGTCATCCGATCCTCCTACACATGCTATCAATACACAGATCCATCCTGTAGCCACCCATTCACTGTTGCTTAAAAGAGAGTGTGCTGTACCTTCCGTTTTTAACTCAAATACATTTATTAGGTAACACCTTACAACAAGGTTGTGTCCAGTAACATTAGTTCATGCATTGGCTAACATGCACAGGATTTTATAGCATTTACTAAACACTGGAAATTTACATTTTAAAATGCACTACCGTTCAAACACTAAGATCTGCATGATTATTTTTCCTTTCATTTTAAAATATAAATAATTGCATTGGTCACACTTTATTTTAATGCGCAATTCTGGAAATTTTCAAATAATTAACCACCAATTAAGCTGTTAATATTAAGCAGCAAATTAGTAGTTAATTAAGACAGTTTTTGGGTAGGTTTAGGGATGTAGAATAAGGTCATGCAGAATGTGCGCATTATAAACACTAAAAAACAGCCAATATATTAATAACATGCATGCTAATAAGCAACTAGTCAATATTGAGAATTGGTCTTTAAATTAACGGATTCATTTGAATGATTAGTGATCAATGCTAAGAATTTTTATTTTTTTTTTTTTACAATTTTTACTGGCCTTGTCAAAAACAAATGTTATCACCATTGTTGTTATAATATATATTGTTTTTATAATATAATCATTATGATTATAAGCTTTTACGGCAGCAATATTTTAAAATAGCTTATAAATTTTACAGTTCTCTATTTCAATTTTAAAAGCACAGCAAAAATCACTAGCCAGAAATAAACACTTTTGTTTGCCAGCTTTTTCACAATAATGGCTGAACGTTGAGTTATTTTCAGAGGACAGTAAATCTTTACTGCTATACAAATTTGACACTGACTACTCTAAAATATATCCAAGTTTCATTTCTATAGTATTGTCCCTTGTGGGGATATACTAAAATGTTTGCAGAACTGTGACGGGTGCACACACTCTTGTTAGATATTGTAAATATAAAGTTTAAACATTATTAATAAAGTGCATAGCATAACTAATAACACAAACACTGCATTTCAATCATGACTTTAATCAGAAATCAGAAAAAAAAAAGTGTTGGATTTATATTACACCGTGTAATTTCAAAATCTGAAGCAAAAACCCGGCCCTGACTTTAGCTTTGTGAAACAGTTTTGTGAGCAGTGCTGCGCCTATTAACACGAATTAAAATCAATTACACAGAGACGAAATTAAAAGAAAACGCCATTTCTAAAAACAGCCGGTTCCTCTCAGAAACATTCAGATCTGACTGCTACAGTAACGTCTTTGCTTCCTCTTTGCGTTCATCTCCAGCATCGCTGGCCTCACAGACTAATTATAATAATAAAAACATAACATTTCCACACAAATGGCATTTGGGAAAATAATTGCAGGGCTAGAGATAGTCCGAAATAAAACCAAATATGTCAGTTAGATACAGCATCTGAATTTCAGTATATAAATTAGTTAAAGCTACAAAGTTGGTTTACTTCTGTGCACGTTAGAATTAAAGAAAGACTGGAGTAATAAGTGCTGAAAATTCAACTGTACATCACAGAAATAAATTACATTTAAAAATAAATTAACTACTAATACATGTTTAAAATTAAGTAAAAACATTTGACAATTAAAGGAAAATTAAAGAATAACGGTATATTTATGAATTAAGCTTAATTCATGCTGTAAAATGAATAATAAAAATGGTGTTAGACATACAAATTAATACAGGAGCTCTTTACTGCTGCTTTACATACGAGTTTACTACAGTACTTAGAATAAATAGGGAATAACTAGGAACTAAACCTGAACCTAACCATTTATTTACCTTAAATTACTCAGTGCTTTCTTTGATAAGTACACTGTAATTAAATTACAGTACACAAACTGTAACATACAGTGCAACCCCTAAATAAAACACTTTAATAACCACACTTATTTTAATAACACTTTATATAATTTATAGTAATTCATAATTGGACAGACAAGAAAAGCAAGTCTACTGAGCAATTATAAATGCACAAAAGAGAAGGTAATTGCTTGTCATTTTGGTTAACAGCATCTGTCAAATGAATGTAACGAGTCTTTATTTCGAAAGTCGAAAAACGTATACAGTAAATAATCAACAGAAACGGACCAGGATGTTTAGGAGTTTTAAAGATGGCATCTACATGATACACGAGCCGGTCAGATGTTGTGTGTCGAAAAGCTCTCTCTATGAACGCACGTTCCAGAGTGAATCAAGATGGAAAGATATATTTCATGAGCCTGAATTAAGCCTCCTTCTCCCTCTCAAAACTGCCTTTTAATGGGCTCATGGGAATGCATATGTTGGTTGACTTAAGTGCTTTCCTTCAAAGAGCCAGAGCTCCCCGTTTCACCTTCCCTCGACACACACACACACACACACACACACACACACACACACACACACACACACACACACACACACACACACACACACACACACACACACACACACACAGGCCTCGGTGGGCAGCCAGGCTCCAGCATGCTCCTCTCAACGTGAGGCTTCTCCTAAAGTGGGGGCGGGAGGCTAGACAAGCACAGTCATCATGTACTCTGACTTCCACAGTCAAGTGTTCTTGTTTCTGCAGTAACCAGGTGTGCGCTCGTGTGCGTGTGTGTGTGGCAGGCATATGTGCAGAGCTGCTCGCGGATCGATTGCAGATAAGCGTGCAAAGCAGGGGTGCACCGCACTGCCTCGTGCTCCTGCGAGCTAAGCTCTTGCACCGGGAGTCATGTGATCATATCACATTGCTACGCGGGGAGATCCTCGCTGAGACAGAGCGGGAGAGGGAGGAGTAGACTTCAGAGATGTCGAAAGATGAGGGAGCCAGCTGCTGGGTATTACGCAACCACGCACACTAACAAGTGTGCCCTTGACGCCCTCATTTCATTGTCTCTGGACGCTTTCTCTCAGTGTTGCGGTATAAATATAAATCTCCCTCGGCCTGCTCTAATAGAAGGCATCTCCGAAGCTGATTATGCAAAATGTTTCAGCTGCATGAAATTGAACACTGATATAGCGGGAGATGAACTAACTGCAGCGGCGCTTCCTCTTACCTATTCTCTTCTGGTCCGAGATGTCGGCCTCCGGCTCAAGGAAGGGTTTGAGTTCATCGTCCTCAAAGCCAGCATTGATCCAGCGCTCCTTCATGATTTGCTAAAAGAGAAAGAAGAAATAATCATAACCAGCCTGAGACAGGTGTCACTACTTATAGATGATATAGCTAGAAATTTATGAGATTTATTCGGTATTTAGTACATTTAGACATGCATGTATTTTTGAGGAATGATCAGTGCAAAAAAAAGTCACAAAAAAAATAAAAATAAATAAAAAATAAACCCTAACTGAACACACAAAATAATTTATGTTACGTGAATTTACACTAAAATTTAAATTTGCAATACAACTGTGAATTATTTATATTTTAAAATGATAATCCTGTTATGACAAAGCTATTTATATAGCTATATTGATCTCATTATACAAGTCTAAAAATTACATTCAATAAATGATTTAATATTTTGGTTAATTCTCACTTATGTGACACCAATATAACTTTCATGTAACATACTTTCACTAAAATCAGTATGCATGAAAAACAACCACATTTTCACTGATTAATCACAGCTTAATTTTATACTGGTAGAAATATGTATATTGAAATTATTCGGCTTTGTTTTAGTACAAGGGAGGTGTTATGAAATATCAGACACACTCTATTAAAAGATAACAAACAGATCGATAGATGGATGGCGACCGAGGCTAACCTCTAACGTTCCTCTTTTGGCTGGGTTCAAGACCAGGAATCTCTTGAGGAGGTTCTCACAATCCGTGGACATGTAAAAAGGGATCCTGTATTTACCACGTAACACGCGTTCACGCAGTTCCTGTGGGAATCACGCAGCGGTAAGTACACGGTCACGGACTCAAACGCATATAAAGACCGGTAAAGGGAAGTAAAACCTTGAGATTCTGTCCATCGAAGGGCAGGGAGCCGCTGACCAGCGTATAGAGTATGACGCCCAAACTCCACACGTCCACCTCCGGCCCGTCGTACTTCTTACCCTGAAAGAGCTCGGGGGCAGCGTACGGGGGGCTGCCGCAGAACGTGTCCAGCTTATTCCCCACCATGAACTCGTTACTGAAGCCAAAGTCAGCTATCTTAATATTCATATCAGCGTCTAGCAGCAGGTTTTCAGCCTGGGGGAAACACACAGATCGCGTTCAGCTTCTTCTCATCTTGTTTTGCATTTGCCAGTAAATACATGCACTATGCCGTAAAACGTATGCCGTATAAGGTTTTGCAAAAAACAAGAAAAATACCTCACCTTCAAATCTCGGTGAACAATGTGTTTTTGGTGACAATACTGCACAGCTGACACGATCTGTACAAAACAAATCATCAAATCCGATCAATTTAATATTTAATCAGTACTGAGATCATTACGTATCTATTTAATCAGTCGTTTTATTTATTGGTATTGGTAATGGTATTTATTAATAAATAACTAATTATCAAAACGATGCTTTCAAAAGTATGGCAAAGCTTTAAAATGGCAATTTTGCAGAAGCATCTTGAAAAAATGTATATATGAATATATGTTATGAATATATGAAAAATAAAACAGGCTTTAAGTCAACAGTGATTTGAACAATTCAATAATTTTGAATAAAAAAAAAAAAATTAATACTCTTTTCAGGAAGGACTTAGTATTTAATTGATCATAAGTGACAGTAAAGAATTTATAGTAAAGATTTCTATATAAAATAAATGCTGTTTAATCTTTATACTGGCAAGACTCTAACTTCTTTAGTTACCGATCACGTAATATTTAAAAAAAATTACTGCAGATAGTTTGAGGTGGCAGACATTTTAAATAAATTTGAATAAAAGGATGCCGGTCCAGGACATGGGTTGTCATGGGCTGTCGATTCACATTAATAGCTTTTCCCAAAATTCAATGGTTAGCATCGACTGGCTGTGCCGTTTCACAGAACTGGCCAGAATCAACCCCGCTCATAATGACTAACCGCTCTAGCCCCAGTTAAATTATGACGCAACACAGAGCAGATAATACAGCACAACATAACTGCATTCCTACTTAATGCAAGTAGGTTTCCATTCATCTATTGTTGTGTATTTACACCGCATAAAAAAAATTCTATTGTATGGAAATGCAAAAATGTGCATAAAAAAACACTTATGTGCTCGACTCAGTAGGAGTAAGAAAACATGTGCATAACCTTAAATGGAAACACTTTTACCAAATAAGTGCATATGAAAAAAAATGATATACAGTGCCTTCTACTATAATTGCATTTTTCACAATATTTAGCACAAGTTAATCAGGAAGATTTGTTTTATTCAACTCTCTGGATGTAAAAAGTGCTTTGCTCGTATGTTTTATGTGACATTCAAATTTTGAGGATACATTTAATTTGTAACTTGAAACATAGCTAGTGTCTTTAATCTCCGCACATTTCACTGCCGTGACATTATTGAGTAACCCAACACCTAACTAACGTGTGTTAAAGGGCTCTTGTCAGATTTAATGTAATAACGCTCAAGTAGTGGGTTTAGTGGGCTGCGGTCATTACTGGACGTAACAAGGCTGATGAACTCATTTAAACACACACCGGGCAGAAAAGCAGTCACAGCGGGTGTCTAACATGTTGAAAGAAAACAGTAAGAGAACTGCACCTGTCTAAATTTAGCTCTGGCCTCTTTCTCTTTCATCCTCCCGTGAGCCACTAGATAGTCAAACACCTCACCTGCAGGACACAGAGAGCACAGAGGTCAGAGATAAACCCTCAGGGAAGACAAGGACGCAAAATGAAACTCTCGCTCTCAGGCACGCTTACCTCCGCTGGCATATTCCATCACAAGAAACAGCGTCTTCTCAGTCTCGATCACCTCAAACAGTTTGACTATAAAAGAGAGAGAGACAGGCAATTACGGAGGAGAAGAGAGAAATAAATAAATAAATGAGCTCAAAGAGAGGAAAAGAAGAAAGTTTTCTTTAAGGTCAAATCAAAAATGAATGAAAAACAGGGCGCATTCACATGCAATACAATTTTATATACACAATATTACTTAAAATACATATATTAGTCAGGTTTGATTATTTTAGAAAAATGGCAGAAATGTATTAGATACATAAAGGTTTTTACATAAAAAAAAAATGGGAAAGAGTTAGTGCATGCAAGGTTTATATTAAAAAGTGCTGTTAATGTTATCTAAATTAAACTTGCATATGATCATCATTCAATACTATGATATATAAACTACCATGATATTATCAGTGTTACCATCCCTGTTTCAGAATAACAATGATTTTTTTTTTTTTTTTTAAAAGAGGTTTCACGGTCCGCCTCTCATAAGCAACCCTACCCCCATCTCTATGGAAATCATTTCTTATTTATAAATCCTCCTCTGTACATTTAAAAGCACGCTCCACGTCTTCCCATTTAGCCGAACGTCTGTCTGCCGTGAAACACTGTGCAGCTCTCTCTCTCTCTCTCGCCGTACCGCAGACAGAGTCTAAATATAAGCTAGCGATACATAAAGCCCCTCTCTCTGTCTGAAGACATGACGACGTGTCTGACTCTGATGATCATTATGCTGTTTGCAAACAGGAACTGACAACAAAATGTGGGAGAATCAATTAATTCAGCAGATCATTATCTAAGCCACTACTTATGGGCTGTTGCACCGATTCAAAAAAGGGGGAAGTTAAAACAAACATGCTATTTTGTGCGTTTATATATTATTATAGTTAACATTTGCCGTTATTTTCATAGTCTTTCTGCTATACGTTTGTCATCTTTATTAATTTTACTTCAAGTTTGAATTCATTTTCGTTAGTATTTGATCTAATATTTGATTTTTTTATTTCAGTTTTAATTCAACTAACAAAAAGGTTTGTTTTTTTTAATGAAATAAAAAGTTTTAGTTACAGTTTTATTTATTTTAGTTTATTTCTCAATTTAAAAAAACATTTTTATAAACATGCTTACCGATATTCGGGTGGTTTAAATTCTTCATGATTGTGACTTCTCTGGAAAGCTGTTGAAGAAAAGATCATAACTGAATGTAATCAACATGTCACGACGAGTTGTTAAACAAAGGCTTTGCGCCATCTTTCAGCATTAACATGAAACGGGAAGCTAAATACAGCTGGACTCTGTCATTGTCACAGTGAACAGAGTGCTTCCTTTTCAGTGGAAACTAGAGTTAAGTGCTATTCATTATTGATCTCTAAAAAAAGAGGCTGAATCCTCGGCTCTCAATGGAATGGAAGAGTCATGCATCTTTAATAGTGCTATAGTAGGCAGACTGTGTTCCTGAGCTGTTAGCACGTACTGCTTTCCACGTCCTGCTCTCACAAGCGTAGCTGTAGCTTCGGAGAAGGTGCGAGAGAGACGCGGTGAGATTTTGGACCGCAGGGAAACACTTTCGGTACATCATAAACCCAATCCAATTCTCACCACATGACATTCTGTGAGTTAGACCCGCTATAAAACACTGCACTGCAAAAATCTGTATAAGAACATGATGTACGAGATTTCACCATGCTTCCCCAGCTGATTAAATCACTGTACATTAGACAATTGGACTAGTTTAAATATGCAAAACAGACATCATTAAAAGAAATAAGCATACATTTCTAGAACAAAAAAAACCTGAGTTTGCAGTTTAAATATCTCTTTAATCAGTCACTTATAAATCAGAAAATACAGTCAACAGACAGAAAAATACATGTTTTTAGAAATTAAATAAATTAGGAAAATTATATATGAACACGGCCCTCTGTATGGAGCTTTGATACAGAAGATTGGAATAGAACTAAAATCATTTCTGGCTCAAAAAAAAAAAAAAAAAAAAAAAAAGAAAGCTTGTACAAGGACACGTACTGTAATTGAAATCCACAGATGCAAAAAAAAAAAAAAAAAAAAAAAAAAATATACACTGTATTTCTGATCACATAACAGCAATTTGTTCAAAAACATTACAAAACCATACCTAGCCTGAACTATGAATGGTGGTCTAAAATGTATATTTACATGCATATTGAGTTATTAAAATGTAATATAATAAAAATAAATATAAATGTATATTTATGATTCACAGAGATCAGCATTTTTAATCAGTTCACTGAAACTATTTTTAAATCACAGACTTAACACGAAATTAACGTGGAAATATATTATATAGCCTATATATTTGATATCTCAAGAAATATTTTTCAAAGCCCCATCACGGTTCTCTAAATACATCAAACTGCCCATTATAAGAAAAGTGAAGAAAAAGGTGAAAGAGAAAGAAAGGAGACAAGAAACTTTCCAAGATGCGAATCAATAATGATTGGTCTGTGTATGATCAGCCTAAAAGTTTGGTGAAGCAGAGAGGTCTGGGGAAGGCCAGATAAGAGTCTATTGATTTATAAGACGCGTCTCAAAAAACGATGCCTGTTATTAGATAATGGCACTGTCAAAACATCTGAATCCATCAAATCCTTGATTAAAAGACATACAGATCTCCTGAAGAAAAGATAAATGCTTTCATAAAATGTTTGAGAAAAGAATGACCAAATGTGGAATTCCAATTCATTTCTAATTGACATTATTTAATTATTTCACATAATTGTCTGTTTTTCTAAAGATTTTCTTCCGTTTCTCTCAGCTCACACACACTCTCTTTCCCTTCGGTGCACCATCTTTACGCCTCTGTGATGACTAAAAAACACCAGTCCACAGCAGAACATCTCACTTCAGTCGAGGGACCAGACCTAGTGTGGAGCTCAAACGCCCACGGACAATTACACAACAACACACATGCCCAGTCCTGAGGACACGTGTTAAGAGTAAAACAACCTGGAATTCAGAAAAACATCACTGAACGCTCCACTGCTTCAACAGCAAGCGAATGAAGGCACAGAAACGCTCTCAGAAAGATACTGGTATAAAATACATTCACCTTCCGCTCATGTTGGCATTGTTAACCGAAACTGGTGAAAAGACTTTTCACTAAAAATCATAAAAATAAAATCATAAAAAAGGTGAAAAACGGACTTAACAACCATAAATGGCATTATGTACTAAAATGATTACTAAAACTAAAATTAAACAAACAACAGAAAACTGGTAATACTTCTTAATTTGCCGTTTATTAATAATAGTTATTTAGTAAGGTAGTTAAATTTAGATACTGGGTAGGATTAGAGCTGTAGAATAAGGTATTAATACGTGCTTAATTAGCACTAATAAATGACTAATATTCTAGGTGTATATAGGTGTAACCTGTAAAATAGTTTTACCAAAAAAAAAAAAAAAAAAAAAAACACACACACTTACTCCAAATACTTTAACTAAAACAAAACATTATTAACTATAATAGTATATAAATACCTCTGTGATTATACTGTTAGATAATCTCAACCTACTGCATAACTATAAACGCTCGTATGTGGCTATGCATTGGGGGTTTTTTTTTATCTTGCATGTTTTTAAAGACACTGTTGATTAAGACCTGGACTGCTATTAAACAATACTGCGTCAGCTGTGACTTTTTTTTGAAGTTGCCATCTGCATCTGTACAGTACAGGCGCTATTTACAGCTATCATGAGATCAGAAACCAATCAGTGTCGTCACGACGTCATCTTCCTGCAGCTCCAGGTTCATTAGTCACGTCACATTTCAGATGAGTTTTAAAAAAAAATAACCTGGCAGCAAAAACAAGACCTCTTGAGTTCAATTCACTGATGTAAGCAATTGCATAAACATTTGAAAGTCGTTTTTAATTTTGAACACTGCATGAAAGAAGCCACTGAAGGAGAGTTCATTTAAAAGAAAAAATGAATGTAGTGTATTTTACATCCAAAAATTGAATGTGGGGAAAAAAAATAAATCACTGCATCATTAACACACAACGCGCATGTAAAGGGGTACGAGGAAGAGAAAACGAAAGCCATGCTGATAATTAAAGCAAAAACATAGAAAGACCAAAGAGGCCTGATTGGGCCGGTCTCTCATTATTGCGGTGTGTGAGTCACGGCCGTGTGTTGGCTGACGACCAGCAGGCCACAGAGAGAGGATATACTTTGAATCCCAATCAATGGCGCTGTGGAAAAACTAATGGTGGCTGCGGCTCGCAGCTCCCAGCTAAAATTAGAGACGCGTCCTCTGCTTGTATATCTCTGAGCGAGCACTGATTAGCATTATCATTTGAATTCTTCTGATCATCCCATGCCCACATCTCTCCCGGCCTTTCATTTCGCATTCATCACTCATATGTACACCTTCCACTCCGCTTGTTCTGGCTGTCATCAGGCTGCTTCAGTCTCTGCCCGTTCTGGCCTTTATCTTCCATCTCATACCATTTTGAGGTCCCTCCAGTCTGTCACTTCACTGCCGGCCCACCCAAATGTCCATCTGTCCTTCCCCCTCACATCCTCTTCCTCCTCCTCTTCCTCCTCTTTCCACCATGGCTGTTGTGAAATCTCCAAACTGTTCACCATAACAGCGTCACAAGCAGACGCGGCGCAATAAAGGTTTGTGTCAAGTTTTGGTTTAACCGTCCACAACCGTGAAAAGCATGGGACATAGCGTAGATTGGTTTTTATTTCTGTATCATTACAACAGGCAATCACAGTTTCTACTAAACGAGCTTCATTGAATCACTGCACAGCAAATTTGGGGCAAAATCCAATAATTTCAAGAGGAACCCAAGCCGATGAGAATTTCACGTAATGCTGAAAGACTTATGAATTCAATATGAAAAAGACTGACACCTTTGAAAGTGACGTCAAAGAGGACATATTGTAAAAAGGGGCACAATATGTAATTTCAGTCCCCAATATGTCCACAAAAAAAATGCTCAACAGATCATTATATAGGCAGATATTCGTGACTGTCTTTTTAAATGCAAATGAGCTGCTACTCCCCGCCCTCTTTTTCAGAATACATCTGCGGCATTACAGCAGATACCTGCTAAAAACATTCGATTTGATCCTGCCGTGTTTATCGAGCTCAAATCACGCGTATTAAACCGTATTAGTTTAAACCTCTGATATACAGTTTTCTGAGTGCATTCATCTGAAGGACACGGACAGACGGCGCCTGTCAAAGGCATGTGAGAAAAAGTTAACATCAATAACACGAGTCACAAAAACAGTCGGATAATTTTGTCTGAAGGTAAACAGCTGGGAAATAAGTCGCACGTTATATTAAACCTGTGTGGCAGCAGCAATATAAGCTAGAGTAAATAAATCAATACATCCACTGCTCTGTTAGCATGTTTTGCTCAAACGTTCGGCATGGTACATTGCTGTCGCTTGCGAAATCAAAATGACGATGCCTTGGGTGGAATCTTACAGGTTAAAAGGCGGTAATATTATAATGAGATCCCTTTACAACATCTCGGGGGGGGTTTAGAGGCTTGCAAAAAAATGCTCACTAAATGTTAGTGGATTAATTTTTTTTTCAATGTTTCCTTGGTTTGATAGATGCACCGGCGACGTGATATTAGCACTTAAAACCTGGAAAAGTTAGATTTTTAGATATGTCACCTTTAAACTTCCAACAATAGACAAATGAGCTTTTCTAGTCACGCAATGTCAATAACTTGATCGAATCCTTTTACAACATGACATCAGAAACTAATAATAATTTCACTGGTACATTAACGCCGATTTTAACCCTGATTTTTTTTTTTTTTTTTTTTTCACGTCCATAGGTTTAATGCGTGCCCGAAACCTGAAATCTTACATGAAACACAGTTTGCGGACCAGACCGAGAACAGAGACAGAAGAAACAAGGGTGATCCAGTGACTTGCACTTAACCTCACTTTATATTTGATAATGACTTGCGATTCTGAGAGTAAGTAAACAGACACTACAAGCTGTACAGTGAGTCTCGCAAAAAACTTTTGGTTTGTTAAATAAATAAATAAATAAATGGTTTATAATAATCATTAGCATATGAATCGGTCCACATTAGTCACACAGTATGACTGTTGCAGAGTACAATTAGCAAGAACAACTGCACAGAAATAAGAAAAATTGGTTGATTCACAACTTGATAAAAAGTTGCTTTAACCTGTAAATTTAGCAATACTTAATCTACAACAGCGTCACATCAAAGTAAGCACAACTGAGAAACCGTTTACCATATTTAATGCGCTCTACGTGAGAGGACTTTCGAAAAAAAAAAGACAAATGAGAGAATCTTCAAAATATGCCTATTTGCGTTATCCTGTAGGTTTGGGAAAACTTGAGTGTTCGCAAATTCTTATGTTTTTGGTGGACTATCACTTTAAGAGAACAAACCGTCTCGACACATGCAGAACGCATGCTATATTAACGGCGTTACCAAAAATTACAGCATCAGCTCCCTCTCAATCTTCACACAGCTTGTACACATTTAGAAAAAGAAAAAAACAACCTTTCTGAACACAAGGTTGCCAATGCGCAGGTGTGGCAGGCTCTCTCAGCGGAGAGCGGCTTGAGTGGCGGCGCTGCCTGCAGTAGGTGGGCAGAGTATTGCAGCACAGCTGGTGTACTTCACCGTTTGAGCTGGGAGTGTGAAGGTTACTGCTGGAGGAGCTTCTGTTTGAATAGACTTCTCATGATGATGGGTGACTGAGAACACCAGCTGACAGGATGTTCCAGTTCTGCTGCACAAGACTTTGATAAACGTTCTGGATAGCACAGGAGATCAGCACTGCAGTCAGCATTCGGTTTAGAAATCTGAGCTGACTGCCAGCGTTACCTATGAATCAGTGTAGATCTGCACCACTGCCAAACTAACTAACCAGGCAGCCAACACAGACAAAAACAACGTCCCAAAGTCACGAACAAACTGAATTTCCTGTAGCTGTAAATGACACAACACTAGCAGCAACGAGGAAGAAAACCCCTGAAACGTGACAGTTTTACATCAATACGCATAACATGTTAGTATTAAATAGTGAACCTCACCTTTTGAAGGCTTGTTGGATTTAGCTGGGTTTTATCAATAATTTTTATTGCCACCTGAAAAAGAAAAAAAAAATGTTTAGTGGAATCGTACTATATTTGAGGAAGATTGGCAACCTATACATTCAAAAGTTTGGGGTTTGAGAGATTTTATCTACTTGCTTAAAAAAAATTATATAGAATAAAATAAAAATCTATACTTTAAAATATTATAATATTACAATTTAAAACAGCAGTTTCTTAATTTAACTGATTTTAAAATGTAATTTATTTATTTGATGCAAGGCTGAATTTTCAGCACCATCACACCAGTTTTTAGTGGTGTCATAATCCTTTAGAAATCATTCTGATAAGCTGATTTGCTGCTCAGTTATGAAATGTTACTGGCGCTCAGTTAGTACTAATGGTTCTTAATTATCGTAAATGTTGAAAACAGTTGAGCTGCTTAATATGTTGTTAAAACCGTGATAAACTTATCAAAAGAACAATTCATTTGAAACTGAAATCCTCTATAACATTATAAATTGTAATCGTTTCAAAGCATCCTTGCATCTTCTTTCTTTGGAAAGATTGTGTGTGCCAACATGCACGCGTGTAAAATAAACAAATAAAATGAGTTACAAAAGTTTTACAATTTAAAACATTTCTAAAGGAAACATGAAAGCAGAAAAGCTTATTTGCGTCTGGAAAACCCCCGTGGCCCACTGTGTGTGTGCGTGTGTGAGGAAACACACTCCTGACTCCTCACCTCGCTTCCTGTCAGGATATGGCGAGCCAGTTTGACCTTGGCGAAGTTGCCCTTTCCAATGGTTTTTAAAAGTCGGTAATTCCCAATAAGAGGGTGCACGTCATCTAATCCTGAGCCAGAATTTCGGTTTCGACCACTCGACCTCACAGATCGAGAGGTCACCTCCCCTCGGCCATGGCCATTCGTTGTATGCTGTTAGAAAAAAACAAAACAAACATTAAAATGTATATATTATAGAATGACAGAAAGTAGCCATTATCCATGCATGCAAACTTAATTTAAAAAAAAAAGAAGCCAAATTATATTTTCAGTCTTGCGCATTTTATTCCAGATTTTGTCCAGTCATGTAAAGGCCAGATATTGGCAACCAATATTGCAAACATTGACCGCACACATCCACATCAGAGAGGTCCATTAGCACGGTCGCATGCATTCATACCCCGAAAACATATCTTTCTGAGTTGTCCGAAAAAAATCGGCCAGAAGTATTTCCATAAACGTACAAAAATAACAATAATAATAAAACCACATTTCAGTGCGCCTACAGTTCTCAAGGTCTCATGTGACCTTGTGAGAGGAGCACTGTGCGACGCACACCAGACAACAAAACCCTGAGACTGTTTCACTGAACTGTCCCATTCAGAGGTCATGAGTGCAACAGGATGGCGTTTAGTAAGTCGGTGAGTCTCATGCGGTGCTAACACCTCTGCATGTAAGGCAATGCTGACACTGCGCTATACAATGCTCCCACTAAATCCTGCATATTGTCCCTGACGCCCTGACTTGACTGTTATCCACAAAGCTCTGCCTAATAGATTTATGAATCCGCCGGTAGCCTCAGGCTTGATATAAAATTGTAGGAAAAGCAATAAAACGCGAAGAAGAGTCATGATTAAAGGTCACTTACGCTTACTGTTGCACGATGCTTCATATTAGATTGCGATCCTCTCATTTTTGTGTTGGCAAGCTGAATGGCATTGAACCAAAAAGCCCTGTCTTTTCTGTGAGAAGAACTCATCAATACTCTCCCATCCACCAACACTGATACTGACGAGCTGCATCACACTGCTGGAGTCTTTTTGACACCCAGTGTGCGTGTGTGTGTGTGTGTGTGTGTGTGTGTGTGTGTGTGTGTGTGTGTGTGTGTGAGTGAGAGAGAGGGGCAGAGAGATTTTGGGGCAGGGTGGGGTGGAGTGGATGGGCGATTGATACTTCATTCGACTTTTTTGTGATCAATATGCAGATTCTAGTAAGGCATTATACAATTCACAAACGTTTCAACTTAAAATAAGTAAAAAAAAAAAAATCAGTAAGTACACAATGTACACTTAGCAATAAAAAAAAGACAGCAACGCATAAACATTCAGATTAGATGACAGAACTATAGAAAAATGACCGATAGATGGAGAGAATGACAAAATCACTGATTGAAAACAGATCGAATGATAGGACAGGAACATTTGAGAGAGAGATGGAACGACAGAATGATAGACAGACAGACGACAAATCACGCACTGACAACAACACAGGAACATCTGAGATAACGATAGAAAGAACGATAGACAGACAGACAGAAGAAATGAATGCATGGACAAACGAACGTACAATGAGGATCACTGACTGACAACAACACATAGAAGAATGATAGAAAGACAGACAGACTGAAAGAG
Organism: Puntigrus tetrazona; assembly: GCF_018831695.1. Classification (NCBI taxonomy): domain Eukaryota; kingdom Metazoa; phylum Chordata; class Actinopteri; order Cypriniformes; family Cyprinidae; genus Puntigrus; species Puntigrus tetrazona. Next base: position 90,137 of record NW_025047686.1, on the reverse strand, counting down.
CGACAGACAGATAGAGAAGAACAACTGACAGACAGACAGATATAATGATGGAGAGATAGACTGAATAACAGACAGCTAGGCTAGAAGACAGAATACTGATATAATGATGGGATGAGAGAGAGTGACTGAATGTTAAAAAGACAGTCTGACGGACAGAAAGACAGACAGGTATCCACCGGAAAAGTCAAAGCGCGTAACTTAATGCCACATTATTCACAGGCACCTTTAAGGGGGACCTGCATTAGCGCGCGTGCTCATGTCACCTTCCCTCGCCGCTGACGTCTGAGCAGTAACCTATAGGACAGGCTGACGCCAATGCGCAATATCTGCATGCCATCGGCGCATTAAACATGCAAACCCACGCACGGTCACTATCTAGCGTGCGGGACTTTAACTAACCGAGCATATGCTGCGCCCACAAGCAGAAAAAGCAGCCAAGTTACCGATGCCCTGGACCCCATGCGTCACTTCAGCCCGGTGCCCCATCTGTCCACAGACTGGCACAATACCGCTAATCCACTTAAAGCGCCCGACCAGCACGTAAAGCGCGACGCTGCCCTTAATTCAGGAGGAAAAGCGGCTTGAATGATTTCAGACGGCAGCTCCGTCCAGCCAGGCGGCTCTGCAGGCTTTGAGACGCGGCCGCAAATCGCGACGAGATCAAAATAACACACGCACAAGCGATAAACCAACACGGGGTCGACTGATTATTAACCAAACACGAAAACACAAAGCAGGCTACTTACATTTTCAGCCTTCCGCTCGTTGACGGTGGGAAGCGGGGCTCTTGTTGTTGACATGGCGTTGACGGAAAGCTGCTTTCCCGGAATTACGATTTTAAGCAGCGGGTTTCGCGGTACAACGGAGGGGGGAAATATGCGTTTGGCAAATTGCTCGCTCGGTCAATATCATTGATTGGCTCGCAAAGCTGCTCGCAAACTTGTTAAAAGTTTGGGAGAGAAATATTCCGCGTTTGATCACCGATCGCGAGCCATCTAACAGATCCCAAAACAGCTAACGAGACCGGCTAACTTGTGCACTGTTAAAAACATAATACTTCCAGGCCTCGCGTCGCCGTCTGCTTCATATTTCGGATGTCCGGTTCAAGTAACGCGTTAAGAGCAGCGAAAACTGCACTTTACGGGGCCTCCGCAAGCGATCGCCCCCAAAGACGGTTTGCTCATCGAGCGATCCTTCAACGGACGGGTCCGGTACATTCAGCGCTAACGGCAGCGGTCACAGGCGTCGGAGCCGCGGGGAGGACGCGCTTGTCGACGGTTCCATTCCACCCGAGCGGCCGCGTCCGTTACCTCTCGTTCAAAGCGAGATCCAAGATGGCTGCCCGAGAGCGCAGGAGTTTCGAGTCGAGCCTTGAGAGAGACAGAGGAAGTGAGGAAACAGACGGATCCCTGTGCTCATTGGAGAGCGCCGCATCTCTCAGAGATCTGTAGGTGTTCGTATGGAAAAAAGGGGAAAACTTCGTCATACCATAACAGCTGTGACACACCCTGCTCGGTGTTCAAATGAAGTGCAATTTTACCATATTTGGCCTGGCCGTTATTGCAAACGAAGACGGAGATTTTTAATAATTCAGTCATCGGGTTTTGTACAGAAATATAGCTAGCCTAAACGTTGCACACTGACTTGAGATGAAAACTAGATTTATTCACCATACCAGCTTCTAGCTTTCCTGTACTTGAAGTAGGCAAAGCCATGTTCAGATCTCGGGACACAAAAAGTACATCAGACAAACCTAACAATATCAGAATTAGCTTTAATTGCCAAGTGCGCCTCTCTCTCTCTCTCTCTCTCTCTCTCTCTCTCTCTCTCTCTCTCTCTCTCTCTCTCTCTCTCTCTCTCTCTCTCGTACATTTGTCTTGTTAACAGAACTTACTAATTCATATAAATGCAGGAAAAAATAAATATGTAAGTAATAAATATATAGCAATTGTCAAGTAAATGAAACCTATGAGACGGATATTAGAAATATACGGATATGTGCAAGGTGATATGCATGGTTTAATAAGTATAATTTAATTTGCATGTTGCATATGAAATATAAGAGTATTACTGCATATGACATCAATTTTGGTGAAATAATATTAAAATACTAATTAAACTTAATGCTAAAAAACTATATATATATATATATATATATATATATATATATATATATATATATATATATATATATATATCTATCTCTATCTATATATATATATATATATATATATATATATATATATATATATATATATATATATATATATACACACACACACACACACACACATACAATTTATTTTCCCACTGCTGCACAAATGACTTAATTTTTTTTTTAAATCTTTTTTTCCCCCCAAGATTGAATTTTGCTCTCCTACAACTGGAATCCCACATTGAGTTATCATAGATTATCATAGATAATGCAATAAGTCATTCTTACTGTACGTGTCACAATCTCAAAACATGTTCCATTTTAATTAAATGCCAAGTCATGCTCATCAAACATAGCTCATACAATTATGGACTTCTGAGATCCAATCATACAGCGATATGCCACTTTACGGATGAATCATCAGTTCTGTACTGGTGCATGTGCGCCATCTAGTGGATCATTTAGGATTGACGTTAAAACACAATTAATTTCCACAGTAGATGCATGCAACGTTTTCTGAATAAATGCTACTACAAATTGCAATTGAAGTTAATGTTCCAAGAAAACACTCCTCACAGCCCCGACTCAAAGTCTATGTCAGAAATGCTTGTACATTTCGAGTAAGCACATGTTTTGGAGGTCAGGGTTTAAGCAAGCTGGCATGTGGTTGAAGCCACAGGGGTCTTTTATAATAGCTGCCACCCCTGAGGTAAAGCGTGTAATGAAATCAAGTGGTGCAAAAACAGAGAGATTTGTTTCATAGTTCACTGTTACTTGTTTATTTCATGTATACTGTTACAGAGATTCGGGTTACAATCTTGTTTCGTCAAAAAAACCTCAAAAAAACAAAATCATCCATATAAATGTACAGCAAAGACCTTTATTTAAATGATTTCAAGAAAAACAAAAATCAGATGTGCAGTATAAGCAAACCCATGAATCAAAGTCAAGCTCACAATACAACACAACTGCTCAATACAGACAATAAAGCTCAAAAGATCTTAATACATCAGCAGCAAGTCAATGAAAGAGCTATATTAAAACCATTCTTGTAAATCAAATGTAACTAAAGGAGAAAGTGGGACAAAACAAGACTGGGGCTAAACAGGAGGCCACTGTGATCCATTTTAATAGAGAAGAACGGGAAGTAGCAAGGTTCCGAGATGGCAGCTGCTGTCTCACTCCTCATTTCTTTAAATGGCATCTATATCAAGGTCGTCATCCTCTTCGGCTTTCTCAGGCTGAACGGTTTCCACCTTTAGCTCTCGGGCAGAGGAGGAGTACACAACCTAAAGACCGAAACAAAGAAAGAAAGATGAAGATTCAGAAAACCACGAGCTCCAATTCTAGCCTAGAGAAGACTAATGTAATTACACTAATTACAGTCCCAGGGCTCCTGCTGACAGTTAAAATATAAAGCCTCTAATTAACTACCATGTTACCCCCCGTGTGTGGATTGTTTAGGATTAAGAGTTTGTTCATGTGAGATTAAAAATAAATAAAAGGGTGCGTTATATATTAACTGGTGTAAGAAATTACCTCAACATTTTCATCCTCTTCCTCCTCTTCTCCCTCGCTCCCTTCACTCTCCTCCTCTGCCTCCTTCAGCCATTTGACAAAGGGAGCGGCCTTGGCATGGATCTCCTTGGCCAGCTCCTTGGAAACATACTTCTTGGACACCTTAAAACACAGGAAAAAAAGATATATTTTTATGATTTGTAGTTCCTAATATTATAAAATGCTCTACTAATCAAACTGGTGAGTAGGTTGTACCTTCTCTGCCCACATGAGGATGACATCCTCCTCCAGCAGGTCAGCATCATAGAGGTCTTTGAGAATGATGGCCACTCGTGGCAGCAGCTGACTTTGATGAAGCTTTACCAGACACTCAAAGCCTCCCATCAGATACTTTTGAGCTTTTTTGTCGTTGTGGCAGAACTGCAGGAAAAAGAAAACGTAGCACTTTGATTTATGAAGCAAAAACACTCTCTGTTATCTTTAGCAGAATGGGTAGATCGTTTAAATCGATTCAGTTTTATTTATACAAGCAATGGATGAAAAGCGGTAGATATCAAAGCTGCTCATTCAAGAGTCACTTATAAAAGTTATTTATAGTCAAGGCTATATTTAGCATGGCTTTACGCTAGCATCCTAGCTTGTCAGCACGTCTCCGTGTCCTGCTATAAATACTCATCTATCACTAGGCCCAGATGGAAACTTTTTTGGGGGGGAAAACCTGCCAAATTGAGGTGTAAAATGTATTAAATGGAGCTCAAATGAACCAAAATATTTAATTACACAAGTGACTGGGTGCTCCAATGTTACGTACATGCAAAGTCTGTGTGGGCCAGTCCATTACATTTAAAATCAACTTTTCTTTATAAATACGTACCCGCAGGAAGTGACGTTTGTATTTCTTGATCTGGTCTCTGATGTTCTCATCAAAAAGCAGTTCGCTCAAGATAAGTGGCCCCATGGCTCTCACATCCAGCCTTTCTGCTTCAGCCAGAATATCCTTATCAGCAGAGTCTATTGCTCCACTCTCTTTCTTTTGCTGATCAGAGAAAAAAAAAATAAAAAAATCTTGAAATCTAATACCACTCACAAACCCTTAGTTAGAACCATGTGTTAATTTAAATCTACTACACAGGTAGCATTCATAGTTTTAAAGAAAGACTTAATAAACTGATCAAAGGTTACAACATTTTAGACAACGTCTTTTTGAAGCTTTCTATTCATCAAAAACCAGCTTTTCCACCGTTTTCAACATGCAGAAAATCATCAGTATCACATGATCATGCAGATGTCATTCTGATACTGAAGAAATTTGGATTAAAAAGGAAAAAACTGAAATTAAGTGTTTTTAAATTTGAATACTATTTCACAATATCACTGTACTTTTTCATCAAATGCATTTAATCTTGTTGAGCAAGGAAATATCTCACCAACCCCTCAAACTTTTGAATGGCAATGTAACTCAAGGAAAACACATAGGAAACCGATAACAGCGACATTATTTACTTTGACAAAGTTGTAGAACATGTTGACCCTCTCCTCCAGGGTTTTCTCCAGGTCCTCGCTGAGGGTCAGGTTCTTAGCATGGTCACTGATCTCCTCCATACGCCGACGCTGGGCCTCCTCCGTGGTTTCCTCTGCCCAGTCATCGTCGTCTTCCTCACCATCCTACACATCAGCATAAACTTTAATACAGCGGTTACAAATTCTATTAATAATATATGCATTGTTATTCACATGCATCTCTCACCACAGCATCTGGTGCATCTATGTTGTTATGGTTCCCAGCCTCACCACTTCCCGAGCCATTCTCTTTATCCTTCTTTCTGTTTTTCTTCTCTTTCTCCTTCTTCTCTTTCACACAACTACTATCAGTCTCTGTATTTCAAACAGATTCGCAATTAATGTGGGTTGTAAAGCTTGTATGCAATACTAACGTCAGAAAGGAAAAAAATAAATAACCAAGTAGTACTATACCAATGTCCAACAAACACGTAAATCTAATTCTTAATATAGTGAATAATAAAAAGAGTACATGCATTTTAACAGCCCACAACAGCACAACTCACCAGGTGGGTTTTTGAGGATGAATGTGCACAGTTTGTGCCGAGTGTCCAGCATTCCCCGATTACCACAAGCCTTGCAAGAGCTCCCGATGGTCTGCTTCTTTGGGTTAACATGCTGAGAGAAAAAAAGAAACTAACTGAACAACAGATCCTCATGAGGAACATTTTTGGAAAATTAAACAATTCTGAATTGTGTCAACAAATGTTTAAAAAACCACTGAGGATGGAATTACATTTTAAATACCAGCTAAAAATGTGAAACCAGGACATTTGCTATTACAAGGAGTTGTTTTTCCATTTTTTCCAAAATGGCCAAAGCGCTCACTTGAATTCTACAGCTTTCAAACCCATAAATGTGTCAATTAAACTATAGTTGGTGCTAATTAAGCTAAACGCACAGGATCAATATAAATTTTAGCACTTCTCTGTTAAGCAGACTTAGAATTTGTGCTCTGAAATGTGAGCGCAAGAATCAAAACAAACAGAAATAAAATAAAAACAAACAGAAGGAAGAACTTGTAATAAAATAGAAGTGCTTCTTTGACACCAACTAAAATAAAAAAAATTGTGTTTAATAAGTCCAATTACTAAAATTACAATAATAAAATAATAAAAAGACCAATGCTTTCACAACCATGGCTATTTTGTTATCACTTTTGTAGGCGTTATGGAGGGCAAAGGACAAAACTGAGTGTACTAAATAAACACGACAACTGGCCTTGTACTTGTACCAAGAAAACAAAAAAGGTTAAACACCCTTCCGAAGGTTCTCTAAACATTATCAGGCCGACAGCAAAACACAAGAGTAAATAAAGTCTTTAATTTTTAACCGTGAGCTACAGCTTACCAGGTCAGTTTCAGGATTGTCACACTCGGAGCACAGCACAAACTTGCGGATGAATCCATCCAGCATGTCCTGCAGTTTGTTGGCTTCATGGGATCCGTTTACGATGTAGCGGTCATTCTTTGCATCAAACTGAGTCTGCGCCCCCAACTCGCAGCCAAAATACTTAGTTGGATCTGAGGAAACATCAAAGAGAGGAAGAAACGCATTACTCTTCCATGATAAAACACTACTGAGAGAATAACCGCTCTGAGATAACCAGTCATGAACAAACTTACAGGTTGGAGGCCTATTCAGTGCCTTTGCAACATCAACCATGTTGACAATGACCGTCTTGATTCCATTCCCTTTGCCTTCCACCTGCAATTACATTTTTTCTTGGTTTTAAATCTTCTCCAACTCAATACAATAAAGCACACAGGCCAAAAACAATCTTCGGGGTACCTTGGCAATCAAACGGGGCATCTTGTAGCGGTAGAACTGGTCCGACACATTGCGGTTGACATTGACAGACATTTTGAGTGATCTGAGGCACTATCAGCAAGATAAAAAGATCTTGAATGGAATTTTTTGGGTATCTTCTGTCTGGAGAAGAGGGGATGACATAAACAACTGCAAGAGTGCTCGGTCTCTGACATGAAAAAGATCTTGCCACAGTGGCTGCAAACTCCTCGCTCGTGGACTAGGTTTCCCCCGCTCGCGTTCCAACAGCTGCGCAACAGCTCTGAAAAGTAAAGGGAAACACATCGTCTCATACAACACTTCCTCTTATTTTGACCATTTTCTGGCGTTCCGCTTAGTGACACGTTCAGATTGGATTCTTTCAAAACCATTTTTGTCGATAGAAGAATTATGCAACCCAACTGGCCAATCAGCACCTAAAGCTACATTGCAGTTAAGCTGATACAGCATTACTTTAATCTTTAAACATTAAAAATGCAGGCCATACGCACACATTTGCTACTGATCTCCACTAATGTTTCTTGTCTCATTCAATAATGAATTAAACACACAAATATCAAATATCATTGATTTGAAACACCAACATTTAAATGGATAAAAAGATTTATATCAGCTGTCATAAATTAAATGCTTAGCTAATTTTTTTATTTGATGGGCCATTTCTATTATTTTGACACTGACAAGAGCTGTTACACAACTAGCCAAACATTTTTGTTATGCTAACAACAAACAGAGCGATGCACAGTGAAGTGCACCATCAACTATATTAAATATTGGGGCAAATATGGCCACATATGATTACTGTGGAGACTTCTTCCTCTGAATACCCACAAGGCACCGGCTTGTATGACCCACAATATACGTTGAATTAAATACACTCTTTTAGCATTCTTTCTGCCATCTGTTATTAAAGCTAAACAAACGTCTGGTCGTGAAAAACAATCATGTAGGTTAGGCCTTGCTCTAGACCCTAGTTACCCACGTCACCGACTGCGTCAGCAGGTTCACGTATGCCTCGAGCCAAATGACCACGTGGTGAGGAATATATTTAAGAGCCGTGAGTTACGTGACAGAACAATATTTCCAACACCAGACAACCGTAAGATTACGACCACGTAGCGTTAAGCGTGTCTTTGGCTGGTGCATCCCTCGAGTCGTTTACGTTAAAGTCAACGTAAACGTTCAGAAACCACGTCAACGCATCTAAAGGGGCTTCGTTAATGGTTTAGAAATAAGATACAGCGCAATTTTGAGTGACCCGTGTCGCAGCCAAGGTCGATATGCACATGGCTACCCGTTTGAGCTCAACCCACCCTGATATTTTTACATCGAGATAAACGCGTCGAATACCGGTGACAGCGCGTGCGTTACGCTAAACGGTTAAAAGGCGGCTCAACCAGAAGGGTATCTGCTTTGACAAACCTCAGATTGGTAAAGTTGCGTGCTCGTCGCGGTGGTGCAGAGTGCGTCACGGTTAGCGCGCAGCGGAGTGCGCAAAGCGCCGCCATTTTGTTTCCCTCCGTCAGGCTAGTTCACACCCATTAGCCAGTTATAAAAAGCCTCCAAAAACACCCGTTTCCGAGATTTGGATCACCAGAACGCATTTACACGCGTGTAACGGGTACCGACAAAATCGGTTTACGCAAACGACCGATCGGATACTCACCGTTTCCGTAAAATAAAGACATAAACACAACGCTAGTCGTCCACCGACGCAGTGAAGGGTTGACAGTGGAGAGCCTGGAGATGTTGGGTCGTGATCCAAGAATGTAACACGACACAACGGTAAAGACAGATTAGACCTGGGAAGTGCTGAGCGATGCAGCCGATCAATCGAGGGATATCAGATCTCCGCAGAGAAGCTGGATTAGAAAAAGAGAGATAGATTTGTCAAATGTAACTTGGCAGCACACTTAGGCTAAGCGGCTCTCCTGTTCGCCATTATAAAAACTGTTTTCTAAAAAAAAAAAAAAAAAAAAAACACACAAACAAAATGATTTCACAACTGCTAGACTTAAACACTATATAGTACGTCTTCTGAGACGTGTTAGTTTACCAGCAATTAATGTTTTAATGTTGGTTCCTAGTCACGTCTTACCTTTCCAGAACCTTCTTTGCTCCACGCAAAGGCAGAATGAGTCGAGAGCTCTGGCAGTGGGCGTGAACGTCGCGTGGAATCCACGTAGCCCCGCCCATTGCAGCCACTCATTGGCTACAATTACTTCCTGTATTCGAGTTCGCAATGTTGACTTGTTCCGTGTAACGTCAATCATTACCGTGCGCCGCATAATTACTATTTATTTGGGTTTACGTTCTTCTAAAGCAGCTCTTACTGCGCAAACGAGAGTTATAGGTTACGTAAGTTAGCCTAGTTGAGGATTTTAATTCACATAATGTATGTGAATAATGTGAACAAAACAATAAGCGATACATTTGTTACAGAAATTATTGATTTTTGTTAACGTTAGTTAATAAAGTAAAGGATCCTTAGATCCTCACGTGCAAACTGTATGTGGTGTTATGGTTTATGTTTTTAATTCATTTATGATAATTTATTTACATAATCATTAGTTAATAATATGATTTATTATTAATTTGTAATTCATCTGATTATGTTGATCATTTATCGTTATATTTTTATTGTTTGATCTTTTTTATATTTCTTAATTTTTCCTTGCTTATGTATTTTCATTGTTGTTCATTCTCAAGCTTGTGTGGTTTAATGAACTGTTATGTCTGTATGAATAGAGATAGATAAGGGGAATGTTTATGGAAGCCCAAGGTTTATGGGATGTTGCTATGAAGCAGTTTTGGTATAACGGTACGTGTCAAATTCGTGCTGGTCAGACAAAATGTGAAATTTGGGACATACGCAACTAAGATCGTTCAATAAACTCCGTTACTGTTTTACCGTAATCACTTTGTCTCCTGATTCTGCTCTTGTCTGTTTTTTCTCAGTGAGCATCTTGACTGACTGACGACTGTTGAACACTCATTTGGGCTCCAACAGCTCTGCTGACTAGTTGTTTTGTTTCTGGACTAATTGATATTTTCGGACCGGATCTGGCATCTGGGCTGTATTCTAAATATTACCTGGCGTGGAGACCCGATCTATCAAGAGATACAGCTGTTGTATGTCCATGTTAGCTCAGGCCCATTAAATAACATCCAAACGTTCGTCAGTTTTGTCAGTTCGTGTTATATAATGTAGTTAACTACTGTTAACAAATAAAGCTTACTGTAAAGTGCTGGACTGATTACGTCATCTGGATTACATAATCAGATTTAAAAAAGTTAGATAGTCACACAACAGCAATAAATTATTCATAATACAGTATATTGATTCCTCCCAATTCCTATTTTTTTTTAATTTAAAGGTTTCTTTCTAAAATAGCCAAAAGTTTAAATACACTCAGAAAGTCCACCAGTTCTAGTTCACACAAAGACCAATCATTAGTTTGGTAGCTGTGCAGCATTCGACCATGAAGTGCACAAAAATAATTTCATCAGTCAGGTTTAAGTAGTGTTTCAACGTTGCATCAGAGACCAAAGTCTTTTGCCTCTCAAACAAAATGCATCAGTTCATGTTATTTCTTATTTACATGTGTGTAGGTGTTACAGAAGTAGACAGGACAATGAGGCGAGTTGAATAACAGGTGGTTTATTTTGGCACAGCAGGGCATAAGCCAGATGAGAAGCGGAATATAGAGACGAGTAAACAGTTTAAAGATGCCAGACCTTTTGCCCTGGTTGATAGACCCTCTCGCTCTCTCGGAACCAGTAGTCGATGGCCGGAACGTCGGATGGTCGCCCTGACCAAGGGAACAGCGGGGGCTGGAAACAGTCGATGGTTAACGGAGGGAGTTCTGAGAGTACTTCAAATCAAATTCAAATTCAAATTTTATTTGTCACATACACATACATACATGGTACGACATGCAGTGAAATGTTCTTTACAACCGTCCAGCATCAAAATAGAAAACACAATTTAAATATATATAAATATAAAATTTAAAAAAATATGTATAAAAATATGTATAAAAAAGAAGTGTGCAAAGTAAAGTATAAAAATAAAGTAAAGTGTAGAATATAAAATATAAAGTGTAAAATGTAAGTGGCTGTGCGAATGTCCAGTGCAAAGTGGCTAGTGCAATTGTCCAAAGTAAGTGGCGAGTATCTGGGGAAAGAGGGGTAAACATGGGAATCCCGGTGATTAGGTACTGGGTGTTCTCTGGTTCAGACTCCGAATGGCCTGCGGGAAGAAGCTCCTCCTCATTCTCTCTGTGTTTGCCTTCAGGGAACGAAAGCGCTTTGTCCATTGTTGGGATGGCTGAGGTCTTCCACGATCTTCCTGGCCCTGGTACAGCACCGCTTGTTGTAGATGTGCTGCAGCACAGGGAGCTCAGTGCGGATGGTGCGCTCAGCTGACCGCACCACCTTCTGAAGAGCTCGCCTGTCCTGCATGGTGCTGTTTCCAAACCAGGAGGTGATGTTTCCCGTCAGGACACTCTCGATGGTGCAGGTGTAAAAGTTCCTGAGCACCTGAGATGGAAGTCTGAAGTCCCTTAAGCGCCTCAGATGGTATAGACGCTGCCGGGCCTTCTTCACCAGGGTGTTGATGTGACAGGACCAAGACAGGTCCTGCGTGATGTGAACACCCAGGTACCGGAAACTGTCCACTCTCTCCACTGGGGTCCCGTCGATCTTGATTGGATGGTAAGAGCGCACCTGCTTCGTGCTGAAGTCCACTATTAACTCCTTTGTTTTGCTGACGTTCAGGAGCAGATTGTTCTCCTGACACCATCTCTCCAGGTTGTTGATCTCCTGAAGGTAGGCCATCTCATCGTTGTTGGAGATCAGGCCCACCACGACAGTGTCGTCAGCAAATTTAATGATGGTGGTGGAGTTTGTAGTGGCCACACAGTCATGTGTGTACAGCGAGTACAGCAGGGGGCTCAGAACACAACCCTGAGGGACTCCAGTGCTGAGAGTGAGGGAGGATGAGGTGTGTTTTCCCATCCGTACGGCTTGTGGTCTGTCAGTTAGGAAGTTGGTGATCCAGTGACGCAGGGATGGGCTGAGTCCCAGGACCTCCAACTGAGCGTGGAGGGAACTATGGTGTTGAACGCTGAACTATAGTCCACAAACAGCATTTTCACATTGTTACCTTTCCTAAAATCCAGGTGGCTTGTGGTTGTGTGGAGGAGGTGCGTGATGGCATCCTCCGTAGAACGGTTCTGGTGGTAGGCGAATTGTAGTGGGTCGAGTGTGTCCGGTAGTGATGAGGTGATGAAGTCTCTGACGAGTCTCTCGAAGCACTTCATCACTACAGATGTCAGAGCTACAGGGCGGTAATCATTTAGGCAAGATGGTTGAGGTTTCTTCGGCACAGGAACAATGATGGACTCTTTGAAACACGAGGGGATTATAGACTGTTTCAGGGAGAGATTAAATATCTCAGTGAACACCGGTGCTAGCTGGTCAGCACAGGCTCTCAGAACCTGACCTGTGATGCCGTCAGGTCCTGCTGCCTTCCTGGTGTTCACTCTCCTGAATGCCCTCCTTACGTCGTGCTCCGAAATGGTGAACGCGGTTTCCTCTCCGGCTCTCTCGGTGTGCGTGCTGTTCATCATGCTGCTAGCGGTGCTAGCGTGATTAGCGTGATTAGCTGCAGCCTCGAAACAGAATTTGGAAAATCTTTGACAATGACAAGAACATAAAATCAACTCCTAGGTGTGACCATGGGTGGTTGGGGATGGGAGCCAGTTTTCCAGCTGGTAGATGATGGGGGCTCTCGTACATGGCACATTCCTTACATCCCTGGATGTACCTTCTCACATCTCTTGCCATATCAGGCCACAAGAAGCAACTGGATAGCAGCAAAAGACTTGCATTGGTCCTTGGGTGGCCAGTGCAAACATTTTAAATGGTAGAACATTGACAGGTTCATCAAGAACTTGGAGGCATACAAACGTGACAATGCATCAGCTTTTTTTTTTTTATTTTTTTTTATTATTACTGTAATATATGTATACATACAAACATGTAACTTTTTTTTTTTTTTTTTTTTTGAACAACCACAACAACAACAACACACACACACACACACACACACACAAAAGGAATACACATACAAATAATCTCTTCCCAGCCCAACTTATTATACAGAAAATAGAGGGGAAAAAAAGAGAAGAAAAAAAAAAAAGAAAGGGGATAATTTCTAATAAAGAAAAGGAAATTAAATTAAAAAAAAAAAAAAAAAAAAAAAAAAGGGGGTAAATAAAGATTCTGTATCTATAATGCAGGTATGGTCTCAAAGAAAGAAAGCAGAGGATTCCACATTTTATAGAATGAATTGACAGAGTCACTGATAGAGTATTAGATTTTTTCCAAATGTAAGAAAGACATCAAATCTTTCAACCAAGAGAGATTGGGAGGGGGGCATGAGGATTTCCAGTGTAACAGTATACGTCTTTTGGCTATTAATGAGGCAAAGGCTATAATATCGGCATGGTGCTTCTTATATAAGCCATCAACAGGAGATATTCCAAAAATTGCTGTTATTGGACAAGGTATCACAGAAACACTAAGAGCTTTTGACATTGTATCAAAAAAAGAGGACCAGTAAGAATTCAGACCAGGACAAGTGTAAAATGTATAAATATGGTCTGCTGGGGACAACAGGCATCTATTGCACCTATCATCTTCTGATAAACAGAGTTTTTTTAATTTTGCTTTAGTGAAATGGATTCTGTGAACAACTTTAAACTGAATGAGATTTAAGCGAGCACAGATACAGAGTTAATTTTGGCTAAAACAGTGTCCCACAGCTCCTCGTCAATTTCCTGTTCTAACTCCATCTCCCAGGTTTGTTTGAGTGTAGAAAGAGGAAGAAGATGTGAGGACTGAAGCAGGTCATAAATGGAGGAAATGCGGTTCAGAAATTTTGGTAGCAAGAATATATCTTCAATTAAAGTATTCTTTGGCTGCTGGGGGAAAGTATCCAAATGTTTTTTGGCAAAGTCACGCATTTGAAAATAACGAAATAAGTTTGATTTAGAGATTTTATAATTACTCAACAAATCGTTAAATGACCCAAATGTGTGATCAAAGAACAGATCCCGGAACTGTATTAAACCCTTTTCATTTAGCTGTGTGAAAGTAGAATCCAAACTAGAAGGGACAAAAAGATGATTACCACAGATAGGCGCCAAAGTGGACAATGCTTTTAATTTGAAATGATTTCGGAACTGTTTCCAGATTTTTAGTGAAGAGAGTACAATCGGGTTTGTGGTGAATTTAGTGGGACATCGCAGATTGGGGTCAAAAACCAATGCGGGTAATGAGGATGATACGCAGGAATTGGCTTCCATCCTACACCAAGTGATATCTGGGGAATTACACCAAAAATATATTTTTGGATATTAGCTGCTGTCACGTTCCCCGGACTCTGTGTTTATGTTTTCGTTTCGTGCCATGTGCTCCCTGTGCCCTGCCTTCCCTCTGTGTTAATTATGTTATTGTCATCAGCTGTGTCTCGTCAATTACCCTGTGTATTTAAGTCCTGTGTTTTGAGTTCTGTTGGTGCCAAGGTCCCCCGATGTCCGTACCTGTATCTGCCTGCCTGTTCTACCTGCCTGTTCTACCTGCCTGCCTTTTTGTATCTTTATTTAACCATTTCAAGATTAAATCCTTTTATTTTCATTTAATCTCGTTGTGTGCTCTCGTGCTTACCACACAACCGTGACAGCTGCCCAATAATAAAAAGAAAATTTGGAAGTGCAAGACCCCCATCCTGTTTGGCTCTTTGAAGTGTTAACTTCGAAACACGTGGGGGTTTACCAGCCCAAATATATGAGGATATGATGGCATCAAGTGACTTAAAAAAGGATTTGGGGAGAAAAATAGGAAGCGTCTGAAACAGAAAAAGCATACGTGGAAGGATATTCATTTTAATTGACTCAATCCTGCCTACTAACAATAGCGGAAGATTATTCCACTGTTGAAGATCTGCTTTAATACGGTCTATTAATTTAGTAAAATTTTCTTTTTGCAAAGATTTGAAAGATTTTGAGATTTGAATCCCTAAATAACGAAAACCAGTAAAAGACATGTGAAACGGAAGTAACGTCGGGGAGATTTGTTTTGCCAACGCGTTAATTGGAAAACATTCGCTCTTAGCAAAGTTCAGCCTATACCCGGAAATAGAGCCAAACTCATTTAACAAATGCATTATGTTATTCATACAGTTAAGAGGATCTGAGATGTATAACAAAAGGTCATCAGCATATAATGATACCCGATGTTCCTGTTCGCCTCTACTAATACCTGAAAACACTGAAGAAGATTTCAAAGCTATAGAGAGAGGCTCAATAGCCAAAGCAAAGAGGAGAGGTGAGAGTGGGCATCCTTGACGGGTACCCCGAGAGAGAGAAAAATAAGTAGACATTTCAGAGTTTGTTTTCACACATGCTGAGCGATTGGAGTACAATAAACGGATCCATGATATGAATGTAGATCCAAATCCGAAATTTTGTAGAACTGTGAATAAGTAATCCCACTCCACCCGGTCAAAAGCTTTCTCTGCATCCAGCGAAATGACCATTTCTGGTTTTGATGACCTGGATGGAGTAAAGACTACATTCAGCAGTCGGCGTATATTGGACGATAACTGGCGGCCCATTATAAAACCAGTTTGGTCATCTGATATAATGGATGAAAGATGACACTCTAAACGTTTGGCCAAAACCTTAGCTAATAGTTACGTCATTATTAATTAAGCTAATTGGTCTGTAACTGCCACAAAGTTTAGGGTCTTTGTCTTTCTTTAATATTAATGAAATCAAAGCTTGGCTTAGGGATGGTGACAAGAATCCTTGGTCCAAAGAGTGATTGTACAATTCTAATAGAATGGGGGATAGCTGATTAGAAAACTTTTTATAAAAATTCAGTTGGGAAGCCATCCGGGCCAGGGGCCTTGTTGTTTTTCATGGTTGCGATGCAAGAAGTTATCTCTTCCAAACTAAGAGGTGTGTCTAAGCTACTGGCTGCTTCTGATCTTAATTTCGGAATATCTAATTGAGAGAGAAAATCATGAATAGCATTAGTGTCTGAGCAAGCTTCTGATTTGTATAGCCTAGAATAAAAGGAAGCAAACTCCGAATTTATTCTGACTGGATCATTGATAAGATTATTTGAGGAGTCATAAGCCTGTGAGATTAATTGAGAAGCCCGCTGATGTCTGAGCTGAGATGCCATGAGACGGCTAGCTCTCTCTCCATGTTCATAGTATGTTGCTCTTGTTCGATTTAGCAGAAATTCTGCCTTATTGGTTGTCAGTAAGTCAAATTCAGTTTGTAGTTTAAGCCGCTCCGTCTCTAAAGCCGTGTTTGGTGACCTGGCATTTGATCTGTCCAACTCTAAAATTTTATCAATTAGTTTCTGCTGTTTTAATTTTCTGCATTTGGTCCAATATGCATTAAAAGAGATTATCCTTCCTCGTATGTATGCCTTGAATGTTTCCCATAGCAGTGATGGCGACACAGACTCAGATTTGTTGGTGTCCAAAAAAAAATCTATATTCTTAGAAATATATTCACAAAACTCCTTACAATGCATCAGCTTTGACGTTCTTTGATTCAGGTCTGTATGAAAAATAATGCCCAGCTGGCTTTGCATGGGTTCAGCCTCTTGGCAGCGCAAAGGTCCTGCAAGTTCTTGTGGTTGGTGAGTACTTGAAATGGATGTGAAGCCCCCTGCAACCAGTGTCTCTATTCTGCTAGGGTGAGCTTGATGGTTAGCAGCTCTCTGTTGCCGATGTAGTTCTTCTCTTTGAGCAAAGTTGCCATCAACGGACAACCCACGACCGATCTAAGGTATCCAGAAAGACAGAATTAGAATTAGAACTATATGTGGAAATGTGGACATTTTATGCTGCATTAAGCCACATTGCTAATCCTGCATTATGTTTAACACAATAATCATCATTTAGAGGTATATCAATTTTTTTAAATTAAGTTATTATTTGATTAACTGCAAGGCTCAAACTACTTCATCGGTTAGACAAGACACGCGATGATGAGAATGCACTGCAAATACTACTAATACAACAAAAACAAAGATATTGCACAGGAAATAAAATTCTTTATTTGGTTGCCTTGTGAGCATTTGCAGCACCTGCTGTCAAACTGATGTTTTCTTGTTCTGGTGCTTTTTCTATTTGCATGCTTTTCTAAAGCTTTTCAAAGTTGCAAAGCGTTGAGCTCTCTTGACCACTGTATCAAACCCCAACAAAAACATTCAGAGATTAAACTTGTGTGCCAGATAACAGCTACAGGCAATTATCAAGAATTTTGAAGGCAAAAATGAAAGCGTACAAATACCAATGCCAGCTGACTGATATCCAGTTATCTGATGCATTCATGTTCCAGATTATGTTTTAACAGCACTGTTAATGTGGCATTTTTATTTGAAATGAGACACTGCTTAAACTTGTAACTGTACCTACATCCTATACTTCAAATGAACCACAGTGTATCCTGTGCAGATATCCTGTGTAGGTATGAGAAGACGGTTGAATTTTCACATTTAGTGAACTTGTGCGCAGCTGACTTTTTCATAGATCTGATTCAAACAGGATCTAAACATTTCGACATGTTCAAAAAATTTTGGAAGAAGAAAAAAACTAAGAAGAATAAAGATGAGCAGTATCCTCTAGTGAAAGAGGACAACATACAACATACAGAGACCACAGATGGTAAGACAATAAGTAATTTTGGTAACACTTTACAGTAAGGTCTCGTTTGTAAAGCTTAATATTGTGAAGTGAACAATGACCAAACATTTGCACGATATTTATGGAAAGTTTAGGTTTATTTACAGTTAGTTTATGTTGGCTTAAATTCATGAAATAATATTAACAGATACAACTTTTGTTGTGTAGCTGATCATGTTAACAAAAGGAACCTGGAAGTAAAGTGGTTAATTGGTAATTGGTTAAAGACATTTTTGTGGTAACCATTGCATTAATGTTAACAAACACAACTTGTGATTTTAATAATACAATAGTAAATTAAGAACTAAGATTAATAAATGCTGTATATATTGTTCGTTATTCGTTGATGCTTACTATGTCATTAACTAGAGTTAACAAACGAACCTTATAGTAAAGTGTTACCACAGAAGTTTCTGGGTAAAGTATTGAGTTTAAAATTTCAAAAGTATTTTATGTACATCAGCAGGAGAACGGGAAAGCACAGTCGACTCTGAGCTGCCATCTGGTTCAGGTGTTGAAGTGAGTGGAGAGACGGGGCTTCGTATTCTCAAAACAATTCTGAGTGAACAGTCAATCCCACAAGCAATGCCAAAAATCTACTTCTCGAAAGAATGGCATGATAAATACCTTCAGGAAATAGATCAGTTTGTAAAACACAACTTTCCCGCACTGCCAGCGGAGAGAGCGCAAGGATCTCAGTCACAGCAGATGCAGGACTTTCTGAAGAATGCAAAGGCCATGGTATATGAAGAGGTGTCTCGATTAACACCTGCACTGAGAGATGCTGGGCTGCTAGCTCCTCTGAAGGACAGTTACAGCCGTCACCTCTTTGCCAACCTGGACCTGCTGCTGAACAGAGATCTCTCTGTAAAAGAGATCTTCTGCCTTCTGCTGTGGGGAAAAGATTTGTTCTTCAGGTATGTACTGTAAATTTGTTGTAAATGTAACATCTGTAAGTTAGCCTAATTTTTAAATGAACGTACCATTCAAAAGACCGTCGTTTTTTAAAAAAAGAGCAAGGATGCACCAAATTAACCAAAGATTACACTAAAGACAAGGCTAATTCTATTTCAAATTAATAGCCTGCTGTTCTTTCTAACTCTAAATAAGAAATGTTTCTTGAGCAGCAAATCTGCATAAAAGAATCAGAACCCTGAAGACGGGAATAAGATTTAAAATAAATTTCTGTATAGTGACATTTTAAAATATAATAAAATAAATGTTTCAAAAACCAAAAGGGGGTTAAGCATTACAGTGGTAATTGCAGTTATACATTCCTGTTTAAGTTTATATTTTTCTGAACAAAAATTGCCATCATGCATTTTGTTTACCATGGTGACAGAAGACATGCACTAAAATGTCATACCAAAAAAATCTGGCCATATTTAAAATACACTAAAAGACTATTTAAACATCAAATATCAATTAACCTAATTGTTTTCTCTTTATACTTTGCATCAAGACTAATGCTTTCTAATTCGTCAGTAAGATGTTTTTGTAAAGAAAGTGAAAATCAATTTAAATATATAAAAATTTTGTATGATCATATTGTTATTTATATTTTAATTAGCAAAGGTCATAGTTGTAGTCTATAGTTTAATTTTTACATGAATATGTTACATTGAATGATGAACTGCCAAAATGAGAGAAACTTAAATATTTTTAATATTAATCTGCATCATTAAATCAGTTTAATAATAATCCTGAGTAAATGACTGCAGATGGTTAAATATAAGCAATTTTCTGATGCTTCCCTGCAATACTTGTCACTTGGTTTCTGACTCGCTCGGCTTTTAAAAATTCCTGCTTGCAGCCACATTCATCAATACTTCCTGTTTGCAAAAAAAATTGGGGCGGAGAATCCCTGATCTACTAATGTAGTGTAGTGAGGGAGTCAGGCGATCAAATGGCCACCTATTTTAAACAGTGAACTTGACCAGTGTCACGGTTTGAGGAGAGAAGAGGCAGACAGACAGGGAAATACTCTGACAACTTTTAGGAATGGCGTAACGCCGAGCAAACATCTGCTCAATAAATCAAAACACGGAAGGAATACTCAAGGGAATAAAGTCCGTTTAGAAGGGGTTCTCCTCAGGAAGGACGTAGAGAGCGCAGACTGAAGCTTGTGGTTGTAACCTCAAGGGGGGGCGGTAGTTCCGGGTCTGTGGAGGGAGGAAGAACAGGATTAGTGTATCTTTTGAGAAGTGACACATGGAAGGAAGGTGAGATGCGGTATTGACGGGGGAGCTGGAGTCGGTAGGTGACAAGAGTGATTTGCCGGCCCACGGGAAAAGGACCGATGTACCGGGGACTCAGCTTTTTACAGGGCAGGCGAAGGCGGATGTCCCGGGTGGAGAGCCAGACCAATTCTCCCAGCTGGTAGGTGGGCGTAGGTGACCAGACATCCGCTTGGTGTTGATGGCGTCGCACTGCCTGTTGGAGTTGGACATGGGCTGAGTCCCATACCCTCTCGCTCTCCCGGAACCAGTAGTCCACCGCCGGAACCGAAGAGGGCTCACCCGACCAGGGGACCAGAGGAGGTTGGTAGCCCAGCACGCATTGGAATGGGGTGAGCCCGGTTGTGGTCTGGCGGAGCGTGTTTTGGGCATTTTCGGCCCAGGGAAGGTACTGGTTCCAGCTGTTCTGGTTCTGGTGGCAGTAAGCTCGGAGGTAGCGGGCAAGCTCCTGGACCTTGCGTTCCGTCTGGCCGTTGGCTTGGGGATGGACCGGAGGTGAGGCTGACCGTCACCTGGCCGTTGGCTTGCCATACCCAGGATGGTAATGGAGGCCTCGGTCCGACACAATGTCCTCGGGTAGTCGAAGTTTCAGAAGACCCAGTTGAAGAGGGCCAGAGCGGTGTCCAGAGCTGTGGGAATACCAGGTAGAGGTACAAATATGCACATTTTAGAAAAACGGTCTACTATTATTAATATGCAATGTGACCGTCAGAGGGAGGCAGGTCGGTGGCGAAGTCGATACCGATGTGGGACCAGGGCCGCTCGGGTATGGGGAGAGGTTGGAGCTTGCCCTCCGGGAGCCGACGAGGTGTGGAGGTCACAGCACAGACTGGGCAGGAGCGAACATACCGAGTAACGTCTTGGGCCATCCGCGGCCACCAGAACCTTTGGGAGAGAAGGGAGAGGGTTCGGTACCTGCCAGGATGCCCGGTTCCCGGAGAGGTGTGTGCGGAGTCCAGGAGGGCGATTCGCAGGCGAGATGGAACATATTGGCGGCCCTCCGAACCTCCCGGCGGAGCGGGCTCCTCGCGGCTGGCGGCACGGATCTGGTCCTCCAGTTCCCACACTATAGGAGCTGTAAAGACATGAGGAAGAATGGGTTCGGGTGAGTCGGGTACCTGATCAGGTTGTTGGATACAGGAGAGTGCGTCGGCTTTGCCGTTTTTGGAGCCAGGTCGATAGGAGATGGTGAAATTGAATCGTGTGAAGAACAAGGCCCAGCAGGCTTGTCGGGGGTTCAGGCGTTTAGCTTTTCTGAGGTACTGCAAGTTCTTGTGATCCGTAATAACCTCGAAGGGGAACTGGGATCCTTCCAGCCAGTGCCGCCATTCCTCCGGGGCGAGCTTGATGGCGAGGAGCTCCCTGTTGCCCACGTTGTAGTTCTGCTCCGCCGGGGACAGTTTGCGGGAGAAAAACGCACACGGACGGAGTACGGGAGGCTCGCCATGCCACTGGGAGAGGATGCCACCGACTCCCAGGGTAGCCGCATCCACCTCGACCACGAAGCGCTTGTTGGGGTCTGGATGATGGAGTACTGGGGCAGTGCAGAAAGCGGCCTTCAGGGTTTGGAAGGCTTGTTGTGCCTCAGGGTTCCAGGTGAAGGGTCGGTTGGTGGAACGGGTGAGAGGTTAAGGGAGCAGACAAGTTACTATAAGCAAGTATGAATCTACGATAAAAGTTAGCGAATCCTAAAAAACGTTGTACTTCCTTTATTGAAGTGGGTTGCGGCCACTCCTGCACTGCCCGAATCTTCTGGGGATCCATTTCGAGGCCCGCAGGGGTGACGATGTAGCCCAGGAAGTGAACGGAGGATTGGTGGAAGTGGCATTTTTCCAGCTTGAGGTATTAATGGTGATGTCTCAGGCGTGCTAAAACTCGACGTACATGCAGTTTGTGAGTTTGCAGATTGGGGGAGTAAATGAGGATATCAATATAGATGATAAGAAATTGGTTGAGCATGTCTTGGAAGATCTCGTTCATAAAATCTTGGAATACTGAGGGACTGTTAGCAAGGCCATACGGCATGACGAGGTACTCGTAGTGCCCGGAAGGAGTGATGAATGCTGTCTTCCACTCATCACCCCTGCGGATACGGATGAGGTTGTAGGCGCTTCGGAGGTCGAGTTTCGTGAAGACGGTGGCGCCACAGAGGTTCTCCAAAGCGGCAGGGATGAGGGGAAGTGGATAGGCGAACTTGACTGTTTGAGAATTGAGGGCTCGGTAGTCGATGCAGGGTCGGAAGCCACCGTCTTTCTTCGCCACAAAAAAGAAGCTGGATGCTGCTGGCGAGGTAGATGGACGAATGAAACCCTGATTTAGGGCCTCCTCCATCGCCACCCTCTCCGGAACCGATTAAGGGGTATACGTGACCTTTGGGCATTTTGGCACCTGGCAGCAGGTCGATGGCGCAATCCCATGGCCGGTGTGGAGGAAGGTGAGTGGCCGCCGACTTGCTGAACACGTCCTGGAAGTCCTGGTAGGGTTCGGGAATTGGGGTGTCGTGCTCGGGCCCCGGACTCTCCACTGAGGTGGATCCTATAGACATGGGAGAATTAGAAACAGGCAGGGGTAGATCTCTCAAGCAGTGTTGGAAACAGGAAGTACTCCATTTTAGGATTTCACCGGATCTCCATTGGATGTCAGGCTGGTGGTGCTCCAGCCAGGGTCTCCCGAGCACGACATCCACCACAGCGCCCTCCAGGACAAGGAGTTGGAGTTCCTCCAAATGAAACAGACCGATCTGGAGGTTGAGTGGTGGTGTGGTGCGATGTACGCGGCCCCGGCCCAGCGGTGTTCCCTGGATGGTGCAGATACGGTAGGTAGTGTCGTTAGCCTGAGAGGGGATCTGGTATCTGCGGAGGGTTTTGGAGGAGATGAAGTTTCCGGCAGCGCCGGAATCCACGAGGATGTACACTAGGAACAGTTGGTTGGAATAGATCAATTTACCTAATATATGTGGAAGATCAGCTACTTGGGGTGTGAAGCGAATCGTACTCACCGCCGGGCGCGGGGGTCGGACAGGACAGGTGTTGAGGCGGTAATACGGTTGTCCACAGTATAGGCACAGGTTGGCAAGTCGGCGGGTGCGTTCGGAGGGAGTGAGACGATAGGTGTCCGTGATCATGGGTTCGTCGGATGGAGTCGGTGATGGTGAGGTAGGCAGCTCTGGCGGTGGACGGGACGCTGTACAGGCATTTAGATGTTGAGAGATACAAATTGTTTTGTTGATAAAGGTTTCTAGTCCCACTGTGTCATCGTAGATCGCCATTTGTTGGCGAAGCGTCGGTTGTAATCCCCGGCGGAATACGGAGAGCAGCGCCGGCTCGTTCCAGCCACTAGCCACCGCCAGAGTGCGAAATCGGATGGCGTGGTCGTGGATACCCGTGTCTGCCTGCCGGAGGTTAAACAGTTCATCGTGTACTGACAGAAGTGAAGTTATGGGTCCAAATACCTCTTTTAGATGAGCCAAAAAATCCGTAGCTGAGTTGACGACTGGGTTTCGGGCGGAATAGAGGGCCTATTGGTGAGCCTGTGACTCCAAATACATGGAACATTGGAGCACAAAGCCGTTACAAGTTTCTCTCTCACCGGAGTATGGTGATGGTCGAGCGATGGGACATGCGGGAGCTGCAGTGGGTCGGGAAAAAGCCGCGTGGAATGCCGCGGCGAGCTTGTGCAATGGATTCGGCGAGCTGGCGGTTTCCGCGTTGGCGCTTTCCTCCATTTCGTTCATCTTTTGGGCTGGGATTCTGTCACGGTTTGAGGAGAGAAGAGGCAGACAGACAGGGAAATACTCTGACAACTTTTAATAATAACTTAGGAATGGCGTAACGCCGAGCAAACATCTGCTCAATAAATCAAAACACGGAAGGAATACTCAAGGGAATAAAGTCCGTTTAGAAGGGGTTCTCCTCAGGAAGGACGTAGAGAGCGCAGACTGAAGCTTGTGGTTGTAACCTCAATCCCAGCCGAAGAACGACTGGGCTTTCGGTGTATATATGGAGGTGACTTGATTACTGACAGGTGCTTTACCTGATTTATTACTGATTAGGTGAACAGGTGGCTAGAATTCTGGGGATGATGAGCGGGTGATTGGCGTGGGAGACGGTGATCTGGCGGGTGTGTTTGTAACAACCAGTAAAGTTAATCACATTTATTGACAACATCTACTTATTTTCAAAAAATCTAAAATTAAAAGGGTTTTTGGCATTTCACTGAATGACGTGTCTTTGTAACCTATGTTGACACAATGCGAAATTATTTAAGTATTTAAGAGCAATAAACTCACTTTTCTGCAGCACAAACTGTCTTCCAGGTGCCATTTATTGATGTCAGGTCCATTTAAAATATATATATATATATATATATATATATATATATATATATATATATATATATATATATATATATATATATATATAATTAAGCCGATACTTACATGCCAAGACAACAAACTTATTTAACTCGTTTTTTATATGTTTACTAAAAATGTATTGGTAAAATGACAGTTCGGACCATTACTCTAAATGACAACTTTACACTTTGTAACAATTTCCCCTATGTTTTAACGTTGTTGTAATGAGGACTCTGATGACAGCTGTGAATCCATATGCGGAAGTTTATTGAGGCAATCCAAAAGAGAATAGTCACATATAACAGGTTCGTTAACAGTTCAAGGGATTTCCAAATAGCAAAGGCAGTCAACCAAGGGTCAATGGGTCGTAAAACAAACGTCAACCCAATCAGGTTACCAGAATACAAGGATGATCCAAAGAGACAATGGTCAGAACGAGCAGGCAAGGTCATTCACAAGATAGCAGTCAGAATACTCATGAGAGAACCGCTTGGTGAGGCAGTGAAACTGGCAATACTTCACGATGAGCTTTCAGTGTGCTCTGGCTTTATTCTGGGCAAACAGCAAATGAGCTCAGAAGGAGTGGAGGCGAGTCAGTACTCGGGTGAAGGCTCCCTCTGCTGGCGTATCAGTTGTATCATTAGACACTTTTTTATAAATATTAAAAATCTTACCAAACTCAACATTTTTAACAGTGTAGCCTATATGTGTTCATTTCAGTTCAGAATTAAAACTAACCGTGTATGATCCTCTGCTGGTGACGGGAGGGTTCGAGAGAGCAAAGCAGAAGCTTTTGCAAAAACTTCAGGTAAGACTTTAAATGTGCGAAGCTTCTGGTTTACTGAACAAAAACAGTACGCTATGTCGCTAACTGCTATTTCTCATCCTATCATTCAGTATTATAGTAGCTAACCATGAACAAACACTTGGTTATTGTGCCATTTAAGGGGATGGTCTTATTTTATTTTAATTCTATTGCTCTCATTATACTGATTTAAATAGCGTTAATGTACGAAACAAGATATGCCCACTAAGCAACGGACATCTATATAACGTTAGATTGACGTTGTGCATGACGTCGGGACATTGCCTTTCGGTTGAATGTACCTCATGTATCTCTGCCCCACTTTAACTTCCACAGAATGACTTCTCCACAAATCTAGAGAACATCTTGCACTATGATGAACAACATGGACACAATGAGGACTCAATGAAGGAAGAAACTTTCATCAGTGTACACTTAGATGTCATTACGGTGAGAAAGTGAAGCAAGACAAGTGATTTGAATACGACATGTTGCAAACTTACTCTGTGTTTTACCTTCACAGTGCCTGAATTGTGCTATTTTAGAAGCTGAAAAGGTTGGTCTGACACTGAAGCATGCGGTACAAATACTCTGCATTGGAGAGCTGCGTGGTTTTGTTCAGAAGTAGGTTTCTCTATCTTGTATTATACGCTAATGTGATTCTCATTTAATGAGTTATCCAGTTATTATATATTTCAGTTTATGGTTGTTTAAGAAAGAATGTTTATAATCCTGTACTTTTTTTTATAAGGTATAAGGACTCTGAGAACAAGTGTCTAAAAGAAATAAAGTTTACAGAGAAAAACTCTGTGCATCTGTTTCGGATAATCAACACCTGTATGCAGCTCAGGTATTTACTAACGATGCTTCAGTAATGAACTAGTACATGTGGAACAGTATATCATTAAAGGGATAGTTCACTCCAAAAAACTGTATTATTGACAGTTTATTCTGTCACATGTTGTTATAAACCTGGGTGACCTTTCTGGCCTTCCATAGACATAAATTAAACTAAAACGTTCCCAGAAAGGTAAGAACCAAAATAGTCCGTGTGACTCAAAACCATAATAATATGAAGCTGTGACAATACTTTTTGTGCACAAAGAAAACAAAGTAAGGTGCTATTCCTTTTTTTCGCATCAATTTCTGCTGTGCATTCACAAGAGTACCACAATGTATGCATGTGCATTTCCTCATTTGTGGGTGAACTATCCCTTTAAATCTGCACTAATTGAAAAGTAAGTAAAGACATATTCATCACCCTTTATTTAATTAAAAAGTGGTAGCATAACTGTGGTGATATTAAGCTAATATTTGGCTTCCATTTGTGGCTAAAATATTGCATTAACTATGAGAGACAGTTTAATCCATCTTATTCACCTGTTCCTAGCTTTGGCTTTTTTTTGCTGTTTTATCATTATTGTTTTATTATTGTTTTATTATTATTTCAACTATAGATGCTATGCTGCAAAAATCACTCCAGATATTAATAACAGTGTCTATTCAAGCACTATATTCATGCTACAGAAACTGGAAGATAATGCTTCATCCATTGTACAAAAGGTCATGAGCTGCCTAGCACAGGTATGTTTTGACATCTGTGTTAATGAAAATCTGTTCAGAAGAAAGTCCTTGTCTTTGAGTCCACGGAACTGTGTAATCTATAAGTTCTTATTTGGATTATTTTGGCTGTTATTTCTCTGGGCTATTAATCAACAACATTGATGCGGAAAACTCTTAACACACTTTACTCTTTCTGTTTAAATGTTCATTTGTAGGCCAATTTAGAAAGTCATTTTAAGAGAAGGAATCGGCATACTGATAACCTGATGGAGGCAATCCAAGAGCAGTGTGCGCCTCTGCCTGAGACCGCCTCAGAGACCAAGACAGTATGCACGGTGTCCTCTTAAAACCAATGAAAAAGATTCAAGCTCCGTATCTCACCCTCAGCCTCTCTAACAATCTTTTTTTATTCCTGACAGGTGATTGTGAAAATAGCATACAACAGTGTTTCCAAAGTGTACCTGGAATGCCTGATGAAGACAAAGTTCAGAAAACTAGAGGCCTGTTGGAGAAATGCTGAGGAAAAGATAAAAGAGGATGTTCAATATTTTCAAGAAAAATTCTCTGAACTGGTAAAAAAAAAAATCTTTTTATTTCTCAGATAATTCTTGTTTTTAAGGGCTGATTTTCTGATGCATGTGAAGCTTGGAAATAAGGATCCGAAATTATTCAGCATAATTGTTCCACAAACAGTACAGAAATGGTAAAGTGTTTGAGTAAAGTGATTTTTTTCCTGCAGAATGAAATGAATGCCCAGCAGAACCAGCTCCTTCAGAGAATGACTGATGTTTTGGTTTGCAGTGATGCAGAAGCACTGAAGATTACCTGTTGTTTTTTGTTCAGAGACTTTCCTCACGAGAGGTGAACTGAGATCACAATTAGCACTTCACTTCAAATTCAAACATGCGTTTACAGTTGTTTAAAATAGTGTGGATTTAAGCAAGGAATGAGTGATTTTGCTTTCAGTGCGGTGAAGTCTTCTTCTCTGTTTTTCAGTGATCAGTATGTGTCCGGTCTGCTGCGCTGGAAGGGGATGTTATCAGAGCGACAGACGAGAGAAGTGCTGGAGGCGAGCCGAGACCTGTATCCTACACATCCTACACCTGTCACTTGTTGTCCTCTGAAGAGATGTTTTTGTTGTTAATAGCTTGCATCCTGTATACTCCCATAAAAATCTGTTAAGAAAAGGGGTAAGATAAAAGGTATTCGTTCTATGATCATTTTGCTTACAAAACAAGAAAATACAGGATTGTTGTTTAATCCTCTTTTAAGAGCAAAATATAGAGATGAAGAATGTTCTCCAAACATTGTGCTATTTCTGCCTTCTAGCATTAGGCCTGATGTATATTCTTTAACAAGGTGCTAAATCAGTCTACACTGAATGCGGGCATCAAAGCTGCAGTGACTTTCTTTTCCCAGTCAGTCTGTCCAAGCAAAAATTCAAGATGTGTTAAATAAAAGGTGCTAAACCTAAAATCTGAAATACTATTTTTTTTATGTCGTTTTTACTTGGGGACAAAACATAATGCAATGCAATGATGATTGAGAGATGGACTAATAAACATTCCTCAAAAGCCATAGGTCATATTTGAAACTAACGAATGGAAGCATGACAGAAATCCAAGTTCAAACTTTATTAAAAAAAGTGTTATCCAAACAGATGTAGTCCAACACCAACATACAATAAAATTCACTTTCATTTTTCCTACCCCGTCTGTCAATTCTGCCCATTGTACATGCCTTTTTGTACAATATGATGATATTATTTCTTTTTTCATAAATGCTGTCTTAGCCTTACAACCAAGCTGCAAACCCATGAGGTAAATTCATGAAGTAAACTTCCACTACCATTTTAATTGTGTCAGTCAAGTATGGAGTTTAAGTGGAAAACAAAGAATGGGAATGAAGAGAAACTATTAATAAAAAAAAATAGAACATTAATATTTTTAAATTACATTGGAATCAAAATTTTGCATACCATACCTTGAATACACAATTTTAAAAACTAAAACATTATAAATTCAGGAATTTATATTTTAAGATTTTTTTGATAATATTTAATGTTATACATTCACATCTGTCAAAGTGTACTTCGAGTGTATTTTGTTATCAAGATAATGTCGCCATTTTACTTTTTGTTTTTTTTATTGAACAGTACAAACGTTATAACATAGATACAATTATACATAAAGACAAAAATAATAATACTACTAACAACAGAATATACATTCAGATTTGCAGCTCACATCCTTTATTACTGTGTAACAGTGATCCAGTATAATACTGTCTCTGGTTGGACAAGTAACATGCTGTCTGAATTTTGGCAGTTCACGTGAAAGATTGGTTTTATTAAAGGCCCCCGAGAATGATTAAAACAGAGTCCAATGACTTAGTATACTAATGACATAAAACTCTGCCCAATACAGACAACTGGAATGGTGTTAATAATAACTATAAGTTAAATCATAGTGCTGAATTGAAAAGCCTATTAGTTTTACAAGATATTTCATTGTCGTGGCTGTTTTCATAAAAAATAGCTTAAATAGTGCTGAAAAATAATCAAAGGGGTATCTACATGTCCATTACATAGGGTCTTTAAATCACAATCATTCAGATATATCCTGTAAATGTATCTGTTTTTTTGTTTTTAAACAGTACAAACGTTATAACATAAATACAATTATACATAAAGACAAAAATAATAATAGTACTAACAACGGAATATACATTAAGATTTGCCAGGGTTAACAAAAAAAATAAAAAATCTTAAAACACAAAGGATGAATGCAGGGATATTGTTTTCATAGCTTTCACATTTATAGAGTTATTTATAGTTTCCATATATTTGTCCAAATCAATTTTAAACAAAGAAAACAAAGGTTTAGAGCCAGTAAACTTTTGTTTATGAAAATAAAATTTAGCCAACAGAAAACACAAGTTAATTATGTAATATTGTCCTGTATTTGTAAATGTATCTGTTCCATGAAACGCGGCCTTAATTGAATCAACGAATCAACGTCTCGTGCGTGGCGGCAGGAAACCCCAAATATGGTTATGGCGAGTGGAATCTCTAAATAATTTTAAACACACGCCTGCTGCACCAGGTCTGCAAAACCATTCCCATATTCCAAACTATGCCAATTAAGGTTTTTTTTTCCTTGAGGTTTTCGCTTCCATTAGGAGATAAAAGCGCGTAACGTTACGACTTATTCGCGCGTCTGAACTGGCCCGAGTGTATTTTGCTATCAAGGTAAGGCCGCCATTTTACATTTACTTGAACGTCACCGTGACTATGGTTACAGGTGATATTCGCCTTAACAGGGAATTATGTCGTTTAATCTTTTCTACTGAATAAACTCGACAGTTTTAGTCAGTTTACCATCCATTTTTTAATATAGTCTCAAAAATTAGTTTGTACGTTCGCTCATATTCTAGCCCCTCGAGACTCGTATTTTAAAGGTAAACATTGCTTAAAAAATGCGCGTCGGGGCATTCGAATCATTCGAATCGTTCGAATCCATTATGCAAATTGCGATACGACAGACTTATGCGAAAAGTTTTTGGAGTGGAGTGAACTCGCAAATACAGAGACTGCTGTGAGTTAGTCTAGCTTCAGAGACATTTTCTCGTATCTCGCATCTTGAAGAAAAGTGTGCAGATATCGATTCTGAGCTACAGTGTGCAGACTTCTGAACTAAAGTGTACAGACCGTCGAATCTACACAAAGTTCAGAACTGCAGATACAGACATACAATGTCTACACCGGACAACACGTCCATCTCTAAGGAGAGGGTCATGGAGGCTCCTCCTGTAGAGAGGAGAGCTCTCAAAAGGTGAGTGTTACAATTATGTTTTAGGCGCATCCCTCAAATTCAGTGGAAAAAGTGTTTTTAGTTGATGATGATGTCCTTGGGTCATATGTGTGGCTAATGGTGTTTTCTATCTGTTCCTCTTAGGGTCAGAAAAAGGTGACAGCAAGAGGAAGAAAAACCCAATTTCGTCTTTCTTTAAGAAAGTACGTGAGGCCGTGAAGCTTCCCTTCTGCTCCAAGAAGACAGTGGACCATCTACTGCAGCTGGACCCACAGTTTGACAGCTCTGCACCGGACGTCAATTTGTCCATCTCTAAGGACAATGTGGAGAGACTGGAGCTGCTGAGCCTCAGCAGGCAGGATACACCCTGGCCAAGCTCTGCTGGCACGTTCATCATTAAGAGAGGAACTGTGGCTCGTCAGGAAGGGGGGAGCGATGCCGCTTCATCCAATTCGGATAGCTGCCAAGAACAGTTTCACTTTACACTTCCAGGTGAAGTGCCTGTTGAGCCAGCAGGGCCTTCAGCTTGCCCAAAACCCAAGTCAGCATCCAGATTAGACGACTCTACACCTAACGTCGTCTCTGAGGACAGAATAGAGAGACTGAAAGTGGAATCTTCAGGTGAGAATAAAACTGCAAACAGGGACATTCATGTAGCTATAACAGTAAAAAAAAAAAAAAAACAAAAAAAGTTCAGCCGTGTCTTTAATAGTTGTTGTCAAATTGGTTGGTCTTAGTTACAAAAGAACGGGGAAGAAGAGAAGAATCCGCTCTTTCTTCAAGGGAGTGTGGAAGACTATGAAGCAGCTCTTCAGCTGCCAGAACAAAGTCGGGTCCTCAGACTGCGTCCCATCTACTGGTAAATCTGTGGTCATTTTTCAATTTGAACTAAAAGATGTATGCATGTAACTTTGTAAGTAAATATAAAAAAATTGTGTTGTACTACTTGAAGCATTTTATGCAATTTTAAATTATCTAGCAAGCTTTTACAACTTTTAACACATTGTACAATATATTATTTACCACACAATATAATATGTTCTGTGTGTTTTACGTGTGTGTTGTTGTTGTTGTTGTTGTTGTTGTTGTTTTTTCTAGAATCCTTTCACTCTCGCTATAAAGTAAAAAGGATTATTGGAGAAGGAGGCTATGGCAAGGTGTATGAGGGAATCCGTATTTCTGATGGCAAAAAGGTAGACAAACATTTTGCTCTCACATTCAAACCTGAAGAAAGTGTCTTAAAAAAGTTAAAGGACCTGTAGTTTATTCTATAGTTCTCAATTCTTCATGGTTAGGTTAAGGTTTGGTGTTAAATATGCTCAACTGTGTGTTTTTTTTGTAGGTTGCCATCAAATATATTGAAAAGTCTACACGGAATCAGTATCTTCAAACTGTAAGCTGGCAAAACATAGGTTTTAAGTTGTTTAAGGTTTAAGTTGAGTTACCAAACTAACAGTTAGTTGCGTGTTTTCTGTAGGACCTGCATCCTGAACCTCTATTTAATGAAGTTGCACTGATGCTAGTGATGAGGCAAGGAAAAATAAGTCCCCTCATCATACAACTGTATGAGTGGTTTGAAGACCCTAAAGAGTTCACGCTCATTATGGAGTATCCAGATCCCTGCGAGAGCTTGTTGGACTTCATCAACGACAATCCCAGCATGAATGAGACCACAGCACGACGCATCATGTGTCAGGGCGGTGCGAGCAGTGCAGCACTGCATCAAGCGCGGTGTTTTTCACAATGACATTCATCCAGACAATTTCTTGTTGAGAAAACACACTTTGGAGCTCAAGCTAATAGACTTTGGCTGCGGTCAACTGTTTAGTAGCGATGGCTACGATAGCATGCAGTATAGAGGTGAGCTGGCATTTTGTGTGCAAACCAACATTTAGTGACTTATCATTGATCGTGTGATACTTTAAGAATTGCTTCATGCTGAAAATGTCTTGCTTACAGGAATAATGGATTACGTGCCGCCTGAACTCATCATCAGTGGCAGATTCCACGCCGTCTCTACAAACGTCTGGGCTCTTGGAGTCTTGTTGTATGAGATGATGAACGTGTGTCCTCCATTTCGTGATATAAAGGAAATCATGGAAGCGAAGTTAGGTTTGCAAACCCACATTTATCCAAAGGTGAGAGAACAGCACTGATCACACACCCCCACACACACACACACACACACACACACACACACACACACAGCTTCTGCACAGACAATGGTAGAGATGTCTTGTCTAGTAAAGCACAGACTTTAGTATTTACCAACTGATGTTAGAGGTTAGGATATGCGTTCAGAGATATAAGTTTAGAATAAGTATAAATTCTTTTAACCTTAAATAAACCTCGTTTCAGAAGCTGATTCCATACATGCCAACCCAAATGTCACATGGTCACGACTAACCAGCTCTCTCCTAAAAAACAGAATGCCGTGATGTGATTGTCCAGTGCCTAGCCCGTGACCCTACTGAAAGGCCGACCTTGGAGCAGCTCTTGCAGCATGACTGGTTTAAAACAAAAAAATGAAGGGAGGATTGAGTCAGAGGGCTGAAACATCGGAGGTGAGACAGTGTAACAGTCATTTTCAAGCGACCAGAGGAACCGTCTCCTTCGGAGATTGGGTGAAGTTTTGGTTTGCAGTGATGTAGAAGCACTGCAGGTTACCTGTTGTGATTTGTTCAGAGATTTCCCTCAGGAGAGGTACTTAAATCAGTATTAGCATTAGTTTGGTTTTCTTCAGACAGTGCGGTGAAGTCTTCTTCTCTGTTTTTCAGTGATCAGTATGTGTCCGGTCTGCTGCGCTGGAAGGGGATGTTATCAGAGCGACAGACGAGAGAAGTGCTGGATATGAGCCGGGAACTCGGACTCGGTCTAAAGCCTAGACGCTCCACCTGTCAGCCTCTGAAAGGACTTTTATGTTTTTTTGATATAAAAACACCATGACAGTTTGAAGACGTTTCGTGAGATTCATTTCTGAACTTTATGCTGGTACATTAATCTTTTCATCAGTCCACTGCTTTTACCTTTTGATGTTACTTGACAATAGGAATCGGAACACCGGCGAAAAATTAATTACAATACATTTACATTTTTACTTTTAATATGATTCTGAATTGGAGGATCAGGGTAAATTGTACTTGTTTCTTCTGGGAAACATTTAAGTATTTATGTAGCTTCTTAAGTGCTGTACCAAATGGAAAAAAAAAAAAGATCTTTAAACAAAAAAAAAGTTGCACATCATCACCCTGTTCAAATGTTTACACCCCCTAGCTCTTAATGCTTTGTGTTTTTTCTTGAGCATCAGTAAATGTTTTCCTGTCATATAATAGTTGTGCATGAGTCTCGCAGTCGTCCCCAGTGTGAAAAGATTGATCGCAAAATCATACAGGTAATGTTGGAAAGGGTTCAGATCTGCAGAAGATGCTGGAAAACCAAAGAATGTGCAGGAGCTGGAGGTTTTTTCTGTAGAACAGCAGGCAGTTGAACTGCTCAGGACCAACAAGGCACTCATGAACAACTATCATATAACAGAAAGAAAGAAAGTTGTGGCTCATCCGGGGAAAGACATGCAGTATTAAGATTTGGTTATGAAGCAGGTCGTTTTTATACATTTTAATTCATTTCGTCTTGTGGAGATTATATACATATTTGTTATGTCAAATAGCTTACTCGGGACAGTATTAATAATAATAATAATAATAATAAAATTAATAAATAATAACATGCAATTTTCTTGATCCGTCTTTTTTGTTAAAATATTAAGATTTTGCGTATTCTGCAAGAGGCATTGACCACAACTATCATTTAATAGGGGCCCTAAGCATTATTGTAGCGACAGGCTTTACTCTCAAGGGTTCAGATTCTGAGCTGCCTAAAAGCAAACATCATTGAGGTTGGAAACCCCTAATGCAATAATCCGATATAAAGCTCCACCCAGAAGTGATACAAGTCTGTAAATGAGACTGGATGACTAGATTATTTCTGTGGACAAGACGCTAAATGATGGAGGAGGGTAAACTCATGTCTGTGTGACAGACCCAGGCAAATGTTAGAATGAACTTGTATTTCTTATATAATTGTAGTTGGAGGAGTTACAATCACTGAGCTTTAGGTGATGTTGGCTGTAACACCATGGTCAACCTTGTGATCAGCCGTTGAAGGAATGGTGAAAGCGTGTTTTAAAAGGAGGCAGGTGATTGGCTACAAGTGTGGGTGATTAGGATTCGGATGATTGGGTTCGTGACCAGGTGGCGGGCTTGGTGGATGATGGAAGTGATGACGTGACATTACCCCCCTTGGTGAGCGTCTCCCGGCACTCGGAACCAACGGCGAGGGCAGCCACACCCTCTGGGAGCTGGACGGTCTGGATAAGCCTGATGGAATTTATCCATGACTGAAGGGTGTAATATCTTGTCCCTGTCAACCCAAGATCTCTTCTCGGGGCCATAGTCCTCCTAATCGATTAAGTATTGGAGCCAGCCGTCAGGAGTGTAGAATCTCTTTGACCCGGTAAATGGACTCATCTTCGGGAGAAGTGTTCTCATCTTCGGGAGAAGTGGGGGGGTTCCTGGTGCTCTGTGGAGGGAGGAAAAAGTGGTTCAGTGTAGCGTTTAAGTAGGGAAACATGAAATGACGAGGAAATCCAGTATCGGTCAGGCAGGTGCAGTTGGTAGGTGACCTCATTGATTTGACAGTTGATGATAAAAGGACCTATGTAGCGGGTACTCAGCCTCTGCCATCTCCATGGTGATAGGTAGTCAGCGTAGGGGAATCAGTTTGCATGATTTTGAGAAGCAGCCTACTACTACCAGAATAGTGGTAAATCCATTGGATAAAGGGAGGTTGGTGGCGAAGTCTACACCGATATGGGACCATGGTCGACGCGGGATGAGCAATGGTAGGAGTTTACCTTTGGGTAGACAATGAGGAACGGAGGTGATGGCACAGACAGAACAACCCTTGATATATCGGCCGACATCCCGGGCCATGTTGTGCCACCTGTAGCGATTTTGGAGGAGTGAGAGGGTTTGTTAGCTACCTGGGTGCCCAGATCCTGAAGACGTGTGGACTGAGTCCTCCAGCGGAGCAGGTTCAGCTATAGTGGCTTCAAGGATCTGATCATCGAGGGACCACTGAATGGGAGCGAGGAAGGTTGAGGCTGGTAAGATGGGTTTGAGTACTTCTGGTTGGTGTAGGCGGGAGATAGCATCGGCCCTGAGGTTCTTATGGACAGGTCTGTAGGAAATCTTAAAGTTCAATCGTGTGAAGAACAGGGCCCATCTAGCTTGATGGGGCTTTAGTCGCTTGGATTCTCTGTGGTACTGTAAATTTTTATGGCCGGTAATTACTTTGAACGGGTGTCTAGCTCCCTCCAGCCAATGACGCTACTCTTCCAAGGCCAACTTGATAGCCAGGGTCTCCCAATTTCCCACATCATAGTTCTGCTCCACCAGGGACAGTTTCCTTGAGAAGAAGACACATGGATGGAGTACAGGAGGCTCACCTTTCCACTGAGTCAGGGCCGCACCTACTCTCAGTGTTGCCGCATCCACTTCAACTACGAAGGGCTGGTTGGGATCAGGTTGAGTGAGAACTGGGGCCAAGCAGAAAGCAAATTTCAATTGAGTGAAGGCCCTTTCGGCGTCAGGATTGATTTTGCGGGCTTTCGACGGTGGTGGAATAGCAGGGCAGTCGTAGCAACGGAACCTTGATAACAGAAGATTTTCATGACCTGATTTGCTCCATTGAAGTACCTCATCAGTCTTCCAGTTTATGACGGGCTGGTGTAGCTCAAGCCAAGTACTACATCCACTGTGGCATCCTCCAAGACCAGCATGTAGGGAGAATGATGGTGTATTGTGTCGCATTGTCTAGGGGTTTGCCTTGAATTGTGGTGATCCTTTTCAATGACGAGGGAAAGCTTGAACGAGAGTTTGGAAGGTATCGATCTCTGAACCTTATTGGGGATCCATCCTTAATCCCCTCTCCTTTTCTTACTCTCTTTTATGGGCTGGTCATCTGTCACGATCTGGTCAAGGAGACAGACACTGAATATAGGTAAGGTAAGTCTTTAATTGAACAACATAGGGAGTGGCGAACAGCCGTCTACTCAAACATAAGAAGATCGTTCAAATGAGAATATCAACAAGGTAAGTAAAGTTCTTTCCTTTGTAGGAGATTCATTGAGGGAAAGGACATCAGAATACATTGAGGCTTGAGCAAATAAATATAACAATGCGTTAAAAAAATGCTATTTCCATGCTCTCTCTCTCTCTCTCTCTCTCTCTCTCTCTCTCTCTCTCTCTCTAGTAACTTGTTATAGTGCATTAATATCTGCATTTCATGCATAGCTATTGCTGGGGTGATCATGTGTTAAGCAGGGAAGGGGGGCACAAAAATTTGCTTTCCCTGTGTCAAAAACAAAAATGTCAATCCGGCCCTCAATTGATCTTGTATGTTTACAAGCCACTGCCCCTGGCACATCTAAGGGCTGTTTTCCCTTTCATTTTCTCTTTCTCTGTTATACAATGTAACGTCTTGCCACTGAACATGTTTTTTTGTGGAGTATGATGATATTAGCTTGCAACACAGTACAGTGAATATTAGAATGGCACACACGGGGAATGAGTTTCACTTTCAGTTTCTTTGACATGCTGTCCTTAAAATCAGTGAGGTATGAGGAAAGTACCAAGCAACCAGTGTAAACTGCAAAGCCATTGGGTGGATATTTATCCATGAGGGGAATCTCCCACAAATGTACCTGAACTGCACTGCACTGCACTCCACATTTACTCGGATGTATTCTCTGGGACAAGCAAGCTTTTTGTGTCAGTCAAGCATGAAGTTTAAGGAAAAGAAAATGGCATACATGTTCAAGCGGAAAACAAAGAACGGGAATGAAGAGAAACCTTTAATAAAAAACATAGAGCAGACAGACGGTAAGACACTCTCTTGTTATTTTTCTTTAATACACATTTAGTAAGCATTGTTGCATTTGTTCGAAAAGTCAACTCCTTACCATTGGTATACAATGCAAGTATATTGTTTAAAGTTTTGCAGCGGTTTGTTTGGTGTCATGGTTTGATGAATCACACTAGGTTTAGTGGTTAACTGTTGAGGCATATGGTAGACATCTTTTGTATATTAATTTTAGGTTAGTTCAGTTGTATTTGGTTGTATAAATTCAAATAGATTCATGAATGATTTGATATGTCCAGCATGTTCAAGATGCTGTAAAGAAGATGTGTTACTTTTTATTTGACTGTTACACCACATGACAATGAATATACTCTTTACTTCAAAATTTGGTCAAAATGCAAATCCAACTTAATGCAAAATTTCTTTGAACTTAGCATGTCATTTTTTTTCTTGATTATGCACACTCTTATTTGTCAGTGAATCTTTTAACAGGGGAAAAGGTATCTGAATACAGTTCTCAGCGGTCTGGATTTCCTGATCTCGTTGCTTTAGATGTTGAAGCACATAATAAAAGAGTGCTTCACACTCTCCAAAAGATTCTGAGCGACAGGTCGTCCCCTGAGGACTTTAAGACTGAGGTTGAGGTGCTGAAAACATTGAGCCAACTGAATAACAACTACTCTCAAGACTGGCTTTGTGAGTATCTTCAGGAAATGGATCAGTTTGTGGAGAGATACTTCCCCACGTTGACAGCAGAGGGATCCCAAGGATCTCAGTTACAGCAGATACAGGATTTTCTGAAGAGTGTACAGAGCATGATATATGAAGAGGTGTCTCGATTAACACCTGCACTGAGAGATGCTGGGCTGCTAGCTCCTCTGAAGGACAGTTACAGCCGTCACCTCTTTGCCAACCTGGACCTGCTGCTGAACAGAGATCTCTCTGTAAAAGAGATCTTCTGCCTTCTACAGTGGGGAAAAGATGCTTTCCTCAGGTATAAAGTTGATTGTTCTAGACATTTCTGTAAATATATTTGTAATAAAAAAACAAAGCATGATCTGTTGACATTAATTTATTTCAGTTCAGACTCGCAGCCTTTTTTCAGAGTACATGACCCTCTGCTGTTGACGGGATGGTTTGTGAGAGGAACAGAGAAACTGCTGACTAAACTGCAGGTCACGATACGCTCAATCTCTAATTGTTACAAATATTATCATTGTAATGGGCTGAAAAAGAGCACAAAAAATAGCAATGACTTAGGATATTAATGACATAAAACTCTGTCCCGCTTGAACTGTAACAGGATGACGTCTCCAGGACTCTAAAGAACATTCTGGACTACGATCAGCAACACAGACATACTGGAGACTCAGTGGATGCAGAAACTTTCATCAGAGTTCATTTAGATGTCACTCAGGTTAAAAAAAACCCCAACATGCCACGCTCATTTTTATGGGTACTAAAAAGAGGATGTGAAATGGTTTTAAATATGATGTATTGCACACTTATTTTATGTTGTTATGTCTTTACAGTGTCTGAATGCTGTTATTCAGAGTTCTGCAGAATTCAGTCACACTTTGATGTGTTCGGCACAAATTCTCTGTCTTAAAGAGCTTCATCATTTTGTTCAGGAGTAAGTGTCTAAATTGTTTAGAAACTATTTATTGTTATACATATTTGTTTATTGATTTCTTCATAAAAATATACCTAAATATTCTGAATATTAATATGAAGTTTTACTTTAATTTCTGTGTTTTGTTCTAGGTATGTGTATGTCGAGAAAAAATGGCTGAAAAAACAGCAACACCTGAAGAAAAATTCTGTTCACCTGCTTCGTCTCATCAGCACCTGTAGGCAGCTCAGGTAATATATATTCATATATTTATAACACCTGTCAGGCTATAATTAACTGGTGCTTCCCTGTGCCTAATGTACTGATTTATCCAGCATTAGGTTCATTTTGTCATAAATGGGTTTATGCATATGTTTATTTTGCTGTAGATTTTTTGCTCCTCGACTCAAAAATCTGGATACGAACAGTGACATCCTCTCAAACATCATCCACGAGTTAGAGGAGCTGGAGGATCATGTTCTGTCTATTGTACAGAAGATGATGAAACACGTAGCACAGGTAACATAATTTCATCATAAACAGTTTATTATGCACACAAAAGGAAAGTTGAGGGATTTCCCAAATTCAAAATTAGAATGTCTCAGTTATCTAGAGGTTAATATTTGTTAGCTTACATACTTGCCTATCAGGTTTTTCAGCGATGAAGTGGTAACCCTTTGTAATAAGGTTTTATTTATTTATGTGGTAAATACATTATTATTATTTGTTTATACTCTATAATCCTAGTGTGATTAAATATGGAGGAACTGTTGTTTATTGTTTGTGATATGTAATAAGTATTTCACTATGAAATAACAAATAGACACATTGTGTTTACGTACTCTAGAGGGCAGGGTTTCACGGTTGTGTCCATTTATTTTCGCAATAGACCTAAAAACCTGAATATAACAGCAAATATTCAATTATAGGAGAATTTAAGGCATTACTTCAAAGAAGGAGGTGGACAAATCGAATTACTGACAGAATCAATCCAAAAGCAGTGTGCGTCTTTGCCTCAAACTGATGAGGGAAAAGAGATTCAGGAGGTTGGTTCTTTGCTCCCAGTTCAAATCGGTTCTTCAAGAACAGAATTGTAGCTTTTCATAACCTTTCGCACTTATTCTCTGCTCCTCCGCCCCACTTTCTTTCGGACAGGTCTTTGTGAATGTATCCTATGACTGTGTTTCACGCGTGTATCTGGATTGCCTGATGAAGAGCAAGTTCAGACGGCTGGAGAAGAGATGGGGAAATGTCGGAGAAAGGATGAGAGAGGACGCTCTGAATTTTCACAACACTTTCAGTGAACTGGTAAAAAACATTTCTTAAAATGATTCTCATGAAAACAAAGGTTACAAAAGGGGATGTTCACAAACAGACGTTTATGTTTTACAGCATGACAGGAACGACCAGAGGAACCGTCTCCTTTGGAGATTGGGTGAAGTTTTGGTTTGCAGTGATGTAGAAGCACTGAAGGTTACCTGTTGTGATTTGTTCAGAGATTTCCCTCAGGAGAGGTACTTAAATCAGTTTTAGCATTAGTTTGGTTTTCTTCAGACAGTGCGGTGAAGTCTTCTTCTCTGTTTTTCAGTGATCAGTATGTGTCCGGTCTGCTGCGCTGGAAGGGGATGTTATCAGAGCGACAGACGAGAGAAGTGCTGGATATGAGCCGGGAACTCGGACTCGGTCTAAAGCCTAGACGCTCCACCTGTCAGCCTCTGAAAGGACTGTGTTGTTGTCTTTAAATGAATAACAACATCAGTCAGACCTTTGTTTACAAGTTTAATTCAATGGCACGACTGTTTTGTTACATTCGGTTATGCATGTTGTTTATAGCTATATAATTATACAGTGTATTTATTCAATATAGTATGTTTTCATCAGATACAGTATTTGTTTGTATGTATGGACCTTTTGAATTTACTTGAAAATCTGGATCACTTGAGAAACATTAATTACCTTTTTGGTATGTCATTTCTATGATAGTATTAAGTTTCAGAGTTATTCATTGTTTACTGCTGTTTACATTATTAAAAAATTGGGTAAGACTTTAAGGTGCCCTTGTTGCATGTTACATGCAAGTACGTGTAGTTAATTAATATTACTCACTACTTAAATGTATAATTACTCTGTAAGGGCACCTTAAATAAAAGTCCATCCCAAAATTGTATATTGGTTTAATTTTTTTTATATAATAGAAGTGTTCTTTTATTTATGATTATGTTTGTTTTATTATACTTTTAGCAACATTACATTTGAAATAAATTTGGGTTGTGAATCAATATGGCTGACTGCGTTATTTTTCAAGGATAGGAAGCAG
Source organism: Puntigrus tetrazona (assembly GCF_018831695.1). NCBI lineage: Eukaryota > Metazoa > Chordata > Actinopteri > Cypriniformes > Cyprinidae > Puntigrus > Puntigrus tetrazona. The sequence continues at coordinate 48,700 of NW_025047686.1, read as the reverse complement.
GAAGTAAGAACATGGACACTACAAATATATCTTGTGCTCCCACAGAGGATACAGCTTGCCAGGAAATCTTTCTTAACAGACTCTTTCACGAACTACACATGCATTGTCACAGCAGGTGTGAACTTATTCACCGCTTGAACCTATCACACCATATCCTGTTTGTAGACGTCCGTTACAGGCACTCCCATAATCCAGTAATCACCACACAAAGCAGCAAATACTTTTAAAAAACTTTTAAGATGTGTGCACTGGAATTATTTGATGCTGATAACAAGACAGTAACCATAAATTCTCCAAGGTTTACTTTTCATTACCCGCATTACAAAGGTAAACCAGACAGCCAACAACAGACACATTTCATGGGAGTAACGCGAAAAGTAAAAATGCTGTTTTATTCACAAATAATTTTAGCATGTACAAATTCATTGCAAACAGGCAAATATACACAAGCAATGTTTTCAAGAAAAAAAAAAATTATCTTATCCTCACTATGGAAAAGAAGCTCCTGCTAGAGTCCTGCGTTTCACTGAACTGATACTGGCTGCAAGTCACACTCTTCAGGATCATCTTGAGGTCCGATGGAGAAAGATTTCCTTTTAGTTTTAGCCAGGCAGAAATATGACGCTCACTGTAACAAGAACACAGACGTTAGATTTAGTTGTTGTTGTTTTTTTTTTGCATGAATATTTGCCCAGCAGAAAATACCATACCTGAGATCAGGGTAAAGCTTCATCAGAGTTACCAACTCTAACTTTATACTGTCTGGATCCTGTAGTTTCAGCAGACTCGCTAAATTTGGAAGAATGTCTTTCAACCAGTCCAAATTTGATCCCTGTGATAATGAATTAATGAGCATTTGAAAATTATTTGTATATTGTTTGCAGTGGGGTAAAAGACATTTAAACAAAACCATGACCTTTAAGTAGAACATGTGTACTTACGGCTGCAGTGAAGTATGTATGTATGCATTCGCTGTTTATGCAGAGTGATGATGCTGCCATCTGTTGCTGTGTTTTATTTGAAAGTTTGATCTTTTGCTTCATCATTTTCCGCACATATTCTGCTAAAAACTCCTTATGCATCCCACCCAGTAGCTCCTATTCATTAAATCGTGAAATCAATCAATCAGTCTGAATGGACTAATTATTCACTCGACAAATCTATCTATTTATTTGATATGTTTATACCTGGCGACACATTTTGTCCCAGCCGTTGAATTTCTGAGTATGTCTGTCCAGCTTTTCCAGCAGCTCTTCACACACACATTCACTGTCCTTGAGCCACTCGCTGGAGCCCACCTTCCTGTACAAGTCCTGCAGGAACGCACGCATTGACATGATTTTATTGATGCAGGATCCAGTCGAAATCATTTATCTCGTTCTCTCATATGAACTACACAAACAGTTCATAAAAGGTAATAGTTTGGCTTTTTATATACAATGGCAGCCAACTGCTCACATGAGTGTGTTCACTGCCAAGACAAACCTCCGAAAACAATGAGAAGCTATCGTGATGAGATCAACCTCTGGTTTATTTATAATTACAATTAAAGAGGAGTGTTTTGATAAAGCTTACATCAAATGCTTAAATTCATATGCCAAACGTTGGATTTGGTTTGTTTGTTTTTTCATCACCCAATAGTGAAAGTAATTAAATGTTGCTTTCACCTTAAGTTCCTTAAGCATATTAGAAGTAAAGTAACTATGGCTGCTTTTTGTCATGGTCTCCAGTAAAGAGAGACAATCAGTTTTGACATCTTCAGGGAACAGATGTGCATTCTTCGTAATGTAGTCCCTGTGGAGGGAAAAATACTGTCAACCAAATTTCAAAAAGGTGTGATATGACATTTAAGCTGAATAAAATGGACACGCACCTGCACTGTATGAGGCACGAGAGGTTGACCATCAAAACGGCCTCAGTGTTTGTCTGCTTAGTCCTCATGACCTTCTCATTAAATGTTTTGTAACTGTAGGGATGGAATCGAATGAATTAGAATCATCTGTGTAAAATGCAGTGTTTCAAAAGCCGAACCAAAAGTGAACTTGCATCTTCATTCAGAACCGACACGAATACGCAAATATTTCATGCTGACCTCAACATGACTCGTTTTAAAAACGACTCATTTCAATGACTCAGAGTCGACTCTCATTCACTTAAATCTTTGTTACGCACTGCATGAAAGGTAATTTTCGAAAATCGAATAGGTAGCGCTTTAAAAAGGATGAATAGAGAAGTTACTCACTCTGTCAGAAAATGTTTCATCTGGCACGTGATCCTCTGTGCTTTTGCCTCATTGCCTAGCAGCTTCTGAGCGCACTCTACATGTTTATGAAAGCACTAGGTTGTGGGGGAAAAGAAAAAAATGTTTTTCTCCAGAAATGCATTATATGATGAAGGTAAAGTACTGATTGCTTTTCCTCTTTTTCATTACCTGGATGACATCAATGGCCTGATCGCAGCAGTACACCTTGTCTCTCAGTTGGGGAAGTTCTCCTTCCTTCCAGGCCGTTTCTTCTCTCTCCAGAATTTTGTGAAGGCATTTGTTCACCTCCCTCTAGTAAACAACGATGGAGGAAAATTCAAAATCCAGCTTTTTGCTAGCAGTACATTTACAGCAAGATTTTTTCAGGCAAAAGATTTTGCCTTATTTTGGAAAAATATGTTTACATTTTTATTTTGTTACACTTTTTTCTTTTTGCATCTAAATATATAGGAACTAATCCACAAATCTCCAATTCATTATCACACCAGACTTTACAGTTTTATTATTATGAATGTTTTCAGAGGGTTTATAGAAGGGTTTTTCATACTTAATCAGGGCAGTGTCTTTTATTAATAAATGACCTTATTGTGGTGTCTTGCTTTAAAATGACAAAACAGAACCATGTTTTATAACAATTAAGCGTATCGTAAAGCATCAGACCTCCTCTGTGGTCAAAAACTGCTCTTCCAGGGTTGCAATCATATCTTCAGGGAGCAGCAGATCAAGCTTTGTGTGATCAATCACATCTTTTATCTTCTTGCCATTTAGAATACTGCAAACAAAGAAAGACAAAATATTACTCTCAAAAACTGCATCATAACCCAGTGGAAAGAAAAATCAGCAATAGTTCACCATCATTTGAAATCAATTACACCCCATTATGACATGCAAAACTGACATTTATTGACTGACTTTCTTTTTTGAAGATATTTTGAAGAATGTTCAGCTGTGCATATAATAGCGAACTATCCTTTTAAAATATGTCAATATCTAATAACCAATTAATAAACCAAATTATGAATAATTATCTACTTTGTTTTCATTTTAACCAAAAAGTTCTGAGAGAAACAAATAATGAGTAAAATATCTCATTTGTGTCCATTTTTATTTTATCCAAGTTCTGAGAGAAACATCATACAATTATTATATCATGTTGATATGTAAATAAATATGTCATTGCAAAAAGCTCCTAAGCTTTACCAGAGCAACACGTGAGCAAGGATATTTCTCAGAGAAATTCTTATGCATGCTAACGGGGACATGGTGCATGCAGGGCCATTACATGTACATATATGAGATATGTTTCTCTTACTTGGGGTAATCCTGGTTCACCCACTGCAGTAAAAGGACGCAGTCCTCATCACACAGTGTGTACTCCGCCACTTCTCTCAGTCTTTCACTGAGGGTCTTATGGTAGAGTGTGGCATAAAACTGGCACACATTCTCCTGTTCTGGGTAGCAGCTGCTCACCCGTGTCACAACTGTCAGCAAGTCTTCTTGCAGTCGTTTCGCTTGGCAAATGATCAGCTGCTGCAAGGAAGAATGTATCTCATCACCCGAGTCTGACTGGGCTTCTTCCATCCTCCTCTGAACGAGCCGCTCCAGCAGAGCCTCGTGGTTCTGTTTACACCTCCTCGGTCTCCACGGTGGTCGCTGCTTTTCTTCAAAGCCTGCCCAGCGCATGTCCTGCTTCTCCTCCTGCAGGATGGCTTGAACTGCTTCTTTGAGTAGCTCCTGCTCCTCGGGTTTTTGGAGGTCCAGGGAGTTTTCCAGTGTCTGCATCACCGACTTCATCCAGTCCTCGTAGTCTTTGGCTAGTCTAGCCTCTGAATCTTCCTCTTCCTCCACCAGCTTCATTTTGGATCCAATCCCATCCTGCCTCAACTCAAACAGCCGGTCTTCTCGGGTGATCAGCTGTTTCCCTGCATTCACAAAGTGGAATGCTAGTAGATTATCCTTGAAATTGGGAACCTCTGTAGAGAAGAAGAAAAAAAGATGCTTTTCTTCAAATATACATGTGATTCATTGTATACTGACTAAGTAAGATTTACATGTATATGATATGATTGTAAAAACAGCATTGTCGTTGTCAGTTCAAATAAAATGTTTAGTAACAATATCGACAGTGACTGATTTTATTTAAGTAGTTTATAAGAACATTAACATACATTTTAAATATGACACTTAACATTCCTATATGAGTGTGTTGAAATTTACAGTGCAATTTTGTAATGCTGACATAATAAAACACTGGACAATTTTTGGTTTGTTTCTTTGTTTTTACATTTTTGTGTTTCAGTACACATTTCAAAACATGGCTGACAACTGAATAAAGTATTTCACAGTAAGTGCACACATATAAGTAATGTACAGTACATGGTTATGCATTAATATGCACGCTAATATAGTGAAGGGTGTTCCATAATCTAAAACATTACTAGGTGATCTAATAGGGATTGACTCTTCCTACCTGAAATACCGTTCTTCTTGGGATGCCGTCTAAAAAAGTTTAGCATTCCGAACTTCTTTGTCATTTCTTCCCTTGAGCAGAATTTCAATTCGATCTTCTTTCCTTCGCTCGGCGTTGAACGATTTGAAGAAACGACGACCACTTTTATAGGCGAGGGTCTGTTTGGGCGGAGCACTCATCCAGCACCGCCCTCTTCTGGCACATCTTCACAGATCTGTGGTAAGAAAAATAAACAGGCACGAGGGGAGAAATAAACATGCACGTCTGTTTTTCTCATTTTGGTTTAGGTCGTATCGACTGTTAAAATAATGTAATTGATAGTTTGCACTATCAAAGCTGCCAAAGTAACATGGACATTATCCTAGGACTGTTACAGTCTATATTCTGTTGCATATAAGTGTCGAGCTATTCATCGGCAGTGCCGGGAGAATTCAGACAATTTATCTTTTTCTTTTCTTTTCTTTTTTTTTTTTTTTGGCCTGCCAAATGTACTAAACAGTATTTCCTATTGCACCATACAACAATAAAGCTAATAAATCAAGAATCGGTTAGTCTTAAAGGGATAGTTCCCGTTTCGTGTCTTAGAAAAAAAAATCTTAAAAATCTCGTGGGTGAAAGGGGTTCAGAGGATCAGTCTGTTTTGATATATGTTGAAGAAGCATTTGTATACAACTATGTATGACCCCTTTATCCAAAAGCAATAACAAATCGATCCCAAAAAAAGGTTTCGCTTGAAAAAGAAAAAGATATAACATATATATAACAATTAACAATGGGTTTGCTGTTTCACCATGGTATTTGTAGTAAAACTCTGGTTTTAGAAATGGTCATCAATCCATCAAAAAAGAAAGAAAGAACATTAGTGAAAATACTAAACAAGCACATAAGGAACAGAGAGTCAGGGAAAATGAATAGACTAAAAGGGAAAATGGAATTTCAATAGATAACATGGCCCAGATGAGTGTGAGATTTCCCAGGCCTGAAATTTTGTCCTAGTCCACCTCTGCATTTAGTCTCAGAAAAAAACCCCAAGAAACTGCATTCAAAAAAACAAGCAACTGTGGTTTTTAGAATCTCACTTTAAAAATAAAGTAAACAATTAAAATTAAACAATTAAAATGTGACATTGTATAGGTATTTTGTAGTGTTTTAACCTTATATTTCATTAAAAATAATACTAATTAAACTTAATTAAATAAGTTAAATAATATCAATACTGTCATGATCTCACTCTCCGCTTATTCTCACAACACACAGAATGTTCAGCCTTCAACCAGGACTGCATATCCCATCAGCCCCTACACTGATTGCGCTCACACAGCTGTCACAAATCACAAACTCTCACCTGAATCACATCACACACAGTATTTAATTTGGACTTGTTCTTATCACAGAGTCTGCATTTATATCTTTTCCAGCGATACTTTACAGAGCCATTCCATGATTTCTAAGTCTAGTTTATTTTTTGTTTCTTTAGTGTCTTGATCCTTGCCTGGCTTATCTCGTCTTGTCTGCCAGCAGCCTGCCCTGGATTTCTCGTCTGTTTTGGATTAGGGATAGTTCACTTTAAGACTAAAATTTGAAGTTAATCAGCTTACCCCAAGGGCATCTAAGCTATAGGTGTGCTTTTCATAACATTATTATACATAAAAAATATCATATGTGATGTTTCATGCAGGGACTTTTAGAAAGCTACAACCACATTTCCTTATGTATTCTAATATTTCCATTTTTATTTTACTTTTATTCCTGTTTATGACTGAAAGTGCAGTTGATTATTATTAACTGCTTGTGATGTTCCTCATTTGTAAGGATAAAGTACCTGCTAAATGTATATTCTAAATGTACGTATACTGCCCTTTTATCAGGTGGACATACTTCCCGTCATGCCTAAACGAGACCTTTTAGTGAGCCTTTTCACACATTTCCTTTCTATATCTGTAAAATCCACAGGATGTCCTGATCCCGCCATTTCCTTCCAATTACTGGAAAAATCTTGAGTGGTACTGGAAGTCTGTAGCCCTGCTTTATTGGAAAATCTCAATGAAGGGAAAGTACAGTCCTTTTTTGACATCATTTACTTGTCTCAGCAAAAAGAATGAGTAATTTGGGACTGGAAGAACAATTAATGAAATTCTTGACCTAGCTTTATCTCTCACTGCATAACTTTGACCTGACCTGGCCCAGCTTAAAACACAATAACAATCTGTTATCCAGTATTGGGAAACAGTGTCAGGAAGGGCTGGGGTGAGTGCGGTGATACCGAGCAGAGGGATTATGCTATTTTTTGACACGAGCAAAATTGGCTGTTCATCAGGTACATCGTTTTTGTGCTAGTGTTTGTAAAAGTTTCATTCTGATGCATCATACGTTATATATGAATGCTGCGAAACTTTCATGTACGATCGAGAAACAGCTTTCTTGCATTGCATTAACTTTTCTGAGATTAGGTCTGATTACATCATATTATCCTGAATGTGTTTCAGAGTACTTAAAAATATCTTATTCTTAAAGGAGGCTCTGGTATAAAAATAAGCGTTTACATTTATTCCTTGAAAATCAATAATACATGTTCTCCAAAACTATTAAAATGGTAATGCCCTTTATTTAGTTCTGGACGTCAAGGAAATACTAATATATATATATTTTATGACTTTGTGTTTTTACATCCAGTAACTTTCCTCAGCTGATGACTTAAAGGTTTGAGCTGGTCTAAGATAAGGTAGCAAGTTTACAGGTCTGTCCAAGATGCAAGTCTTCAGACAACCAAAATGGATAATGCAAGTTGCTGATTTTAATCAAGCATTAGCCTACTTGAAGGAAAGCAAATAGGTTTTGTGAAGAAAAAGAGCAGCTTATAAACAACTGAGTAACAAGCTGTGCTATCCGCATGATAAAGATCAAGTTAAAAATATGCAAACACATGTCTCGCTTACAGGTGTTACATCCTCAAGATCTGCTGCTATGCAAAGTCAGTGGTCCAAGAGTCCCTTTTACCTCTTGTCAGCTTCCTATGCATGCAAGCAAAAGAACAAACAAAATATGCAAGCTGATCTACACACCAGTGTTATTTTAATATTATTTATATACCGTAGTTAAAAATACATATATTAAACTGTATTAAATGTATTTGTATTAAATGTATTAAATGTATTTTTTTTTCAAGTATACTAAAAAACAGAAATGTAGTTAATTCATACTTTCAACAAGCACAAAAGTATTGTACTAAAAATAAGAAAAATACTATACTTTTTTTTAAATGCATGTGTGGAAAGATGAAATACAGTGGTATGCGAAAGGTTGTGGCCCCTGGTCAGAAATTCTGTTAATGGGAACTGTTAAGCAAGTGGAAGATGAAATGATCTCTGAAATGATGTTTAGCTATAAACAAATTTAAGGAGGAACGCACTGATAATTAACGCGCTGGCTTCTCGTTTCCTAATCACGCAATTATCCAACCAGAGCAAGAGAAGCCTATTTATAAATTCGCACAAGCTTCTTACCTTGATATCTCGTTTCCGAGCATGGTATCCAGCATGTCCGAACAAGACCAATCGCCAGAAACCCAGAAATCGAGGACAAGCCTCCACGACTCCGCTGAGCAAGCACGCTAACGCCCGCCCGGAACTTCAAACGAGCTTCGCCAGAGGCAGAAAACTAACGCAGTGACTATCCTTTCGCCAACGCGATGATTAAGATCACGTTCGCCTCCACCTGCCAGACGTCCTCAAAGCTTCCCCAGCTTCTCCCTACCGTGCAGCCTTTTCTTCCGTCCATCCGCAACAAAATGGACAATTCCGGCTTTGCGTCAAGCACTCGCAAACGCGAACATTCCGTTCTCCCGCCGCGCTAACAAAGCCGAGCTTCTCTCGCTGTACTCGACTTATCAAACAGGCGCAGCTTCGCCAAACATTTCTCCTCCAGCCAAAAGAAAGGAAACAACTAGAAGAAGCCGTAATTCTCCCAGGGGAAGACCCGAGAAGTCAGCATCTGCACCCGTATTAAGCCTCCGCCCACCAGGAGGCGGCAGAAGGCTCCCAGCTACTGCTAGCAAAGCCCAGGACCCAAACACCAGCAGCTCTTCCTCCAGTTTCCAGCAAACAACCACACGCAGCAAGCACCACGGCTCCAGCCCCCACAAGCCATCAGCCTAGCCTGTACCCACTCTGTTCATTGGATCAGTTGAACCCACACCAACAGTACTGCCTGCCCAAGTCTCTCCCGACCATGCCTGGCAACCAGCCCCCAATCCACTGTCCGTTATTTACCAGCCTCAAGTTTCTCCTATTCCTCCAGGACCTAACTCTGTCCATTTCTGTTCCCACAGCCCAGCCAGCCATAGGTGCCAGCACAGGCACACAGATGCCTCCACTGACGATCCCAGCCGTACCACCTCCTATTCCTCCTCCTCCCCTATTTTTCTGCTACCAGTCTGAACCCAGGTTCAAGACCCCCACCATCTTCACACACCTATTCTTCTTTACCTCCCTATCTTTTCCACTCTTTTCCCCTAGATCCCCCCTGCCAGCCGCCGTGAGCTCCAACCCACCCCCACAAGTAGCTCCCATGAGTTACCCCCCCGCCAACTCTCCCATCGCCCACCACCCTTTCTCAGTATCCACTGCTAACCCTCTTCCTATGCCTCAAATTTTTTTGCCGGACCCCACCCCGTCCCCAATTCCATCAAAGCACAGATCCTTGCAGAAATCCAGGATGCTGGCACCAGAAGCGGAACCCTATGCAACCCAGGTGCTTCTCTTTTCACAACTAATATCCCAGCGAACCATCCTTTAAGGTCCCTCCTCGAAGCCTCCTCGACTCAATCCTACAAGCAGTTTCTCACAGAACCCTGCAATCTTACCTGACCGCTTGGAAATGCTTTAAATCTTTCCAGGCAAGGTATAACCTCCAATTCCTGATTTTTCCCTGCTATCCATCACTTCTTTCATCTCCTTTCTTAACACCTCAAAAACCTGCAAGTCAGTTCTATTAAGGGCTACTTGAGTGGTATCCAGTTTTTCCATAAACTCATCCACGGCATCGCCTCACCTCAAATAACCAATGCTCAGACTTCACTTTTAATCAAGGGCATCCAAAGAAGGCATCCTCCCGATCCGACTCAAGGATGCCCATCACCCTCGAAATTCTCTCAAAATGCATACCCACCCTCCGCAGAGAGCTACTCTTCTATCCATACTGCTCGCACTCTCGATGCAATGTTCATTCTGGCCTTTTCGGTTTCCTCAGATGTTCAGAATTTACAGTCAACTCCAGATTCGACCCAAATATTCACCCCACTATTTCCGACCTATCTATCGTGCAGAGACCACGAAACCGTATCCTTTTTCATCAAACAAAGTAAACGGACCAGACCAAAAATGGGCATTTCATATATATTTTTAACCTCCAAACTCCTACTTTTCCCCTTCAAACACTTCTAGCTTTCCTCCAATACAGGAAATCCCAAACTAAAACTCCACTCGACCTCTGTTCACAGATGATTCCAACCACCCGTATCTCGATTCTGGTTCCAAAAGCACCTCAAATCAGTCCTATCTTACTCCGGAATCCCATCAAAAATTTCTCCACACATTCCTTCAGAATAGGGCAGCCACCACTGCAGCAGAGAAAGGTCTCTCCCAACAGCAAATCCAAACCCTCGGCCGCTGGTCTTCTAACGCATAAAAGCTACATTCTGCTCAGACCAGTCACTCATCAAAAAGCCCTCCAGACCCTAACCAGTCCCAACAGAACTCCAAACCTACCACCCCGCAGGGGATCACCCAAGGCACGTCATCACTCCTTCTACAACGGCCAGCTCTCGCTGTATACGACCAAATACAAAAATCCGCCACCGCAGCGGCCACACCAAGCAGGAACATCGCACCCACCGCCCTGGACGGCTCCCCGCTATAAACAGCCATATTCAAAATCTGCCACCACAGTGGACATACCAAGCAGGAACATTGCACCCACCGCCCTGGTCAGCTCCCGCTATAGACGTTCAGATACAAAATCTGCCACAGGAGTGGCAATGCCAAGCAGGAGCATCGCATCCATCCACGCCGTGGACCGCTCCCGCAGCAAACGACCATATACAAAATTCGCCACTGCAGTGGCCAGCTCAAGCAGGAGCATCGCACCCACCGCCATGGACCACTCCCGCTATAGACGTCAGTATACAAAATCTGCCACAGTAGTGGCAATGCCAAGCAGGAGCATCGCATCCACCACCGCCGTGGACGCCCCGCAGCAAATGACCATATACAAAATTCGCCACTGCAGTGGCCAGCTCAAGCAGGAGCATCGCACCCACCGCCACGGACCACTCCCGCCGTAGATGACCCTATACAAACCTGCCACCGCAGTGGCCAACACAAGCAGGAGCACTGCACCCACCGCCGTGGACCACTCCCGCCGAGATGCTAATACACTCCCACCGCCTTAACAGCGGACCACTCTAGCTAGAGTACTGCACCCACCGCCACGGACCGCTCCCGCTGTTCACGACAGTATACAAAACCTGCCACCGCAGTGGCCAACACAGGCTGGAGCATTGCACCCACTGGTCGTGGACCGCTCCCGCTGTAGATCATGGTATACAAACCTGCCACCGCAGTGGCCAACACAGGCAGGAGCATTGCACCCACCGCCGTGGACCGCTCCCGCTGCATACAATAGCACACAAAACCTGCCACCACAGTGGCCAACACAGACAGGAGCATTGCACCCACCGCCGTGGACCGCCTCCCGCTGTACACGTCAATATACAAACCCGCCACCGCAGTGGCCAACACAGGCAGAGAGCATTGCACCCACTGCCGTGGACTGCTCCCGCTGTAGATGACGGTATACAAAACCTGCCACCGCAGTGGCCAACACAGGCAGGAGCATTGCACCCACCGCCGTGGATCGCCTCCCGCCGTAGATGACGGCATACAAAACCCGCCACCGCAGTGGCCAACACAGGCAGGAGCATTGCACCCACTGCTGTGGACCGCTCCCGCCGTAGATGATGGTGAGCACAAACCCGCCACCGCAGTGGCCAACACAGGCAGGAGCATTGCACCCACCGCCGTGGACCGCCTCCCGCCGTAGATGACGGTATACAAACTTGCCACCGCAGTGGCCAACGCAGGCAGGAGCATTGCACCCACCGCCGTGGTCCACTCCGCCAGAGACGCACACTTGCACCCACTGCTTCTAGCAGCAGACCGCAAAGCCGGAGCTCTGCACCCACGCGTGGGCAGCTCCCGCCAGAGACGGTCATTCACACAAGCTGCTATTACAGTGGACTGCTCTGCCGGAGCCCTGCACCCACCGCCGTGGACCGCTCCCGCTAGAGACGCACACTCGCACTCCACTGCTTCTAGCAGCAGACCGCAAAAGTCGGAGCTTTGCACCCACCGCCGTGGACAGCTCCCGCCAGCGACGGTCGTTCACACATGCTGCTATTACAGTGGACTGCTCTAAGCCGGAGCTCTGCACCCACCGCCGTGGACCGCTCCCGCTAGAGCGCACACTCGCACTCCACTGCTTTTAGCAGCAGACCGCAGTGCCGGAGCTTTGCACCCACCGCCGTGGACAGCTCCGCCAGCGGCGGTCGTTCACACATGCTGTTATTACAGTGGACTGCTCTAGCCGGAGTACTGCACCCACCGCCGTGGACCACTCCCACTAGAGACGCCACACGCACCCACTGCCTTCAGCAGCAGACTGCAAGCAGGAGCATTGCACCCACTGGCGTGGTGGACCGCTCCGCTGTACATGACAACATACAAAACCGCCAACACAGGCAGGAGCATTGCACCCACCGCCATGCGGACCGCTCCCGCCAGATACGACAATATACAAACCCGCCACCGCGGTGGCCAACACAGGTAGGAGCATTGCACCCACCTGGCCGTGGACCGCTCCCCGCTGTACACGACAATATACAAAACCCGCCACCGCAGTGGCCAACACAGGCAGGAGCATTGCACCCACCGCTGTGGACCGCTCCCACTGTAAATGACATTATACAAAACCTGCCACCGCAGTGGCCAACACAGGCAGGAGCATTGCACCCACCGCCGTGGACCGCTCCGCCGTAGATGATGGTATACAAAACTTGCCACCGCAGTGGCCAACACAGGCAGGAGCATTGCACCCACCGCCGTGGACCGCTCCCGAGATGATGGTATACAAAACTTGCCACCGCAGTGGCCAACACAGGCAGGAGCATTGCACCCACCGCCGTGGACCGCTCCCGCCAGAGACGCACACTCGCACCCACTGCTTCTAGCAGCAGACCGCAAAGCCGGAGCTTTGCACCCACCGCGTGGACAGCTCCCGCCAGCGACGGTCGCTCACACATGCTGCTATTACAGTGGACTGCTCTAAGCGGAGCATTGCACCCACCGCCGTGGGACCGCTCCCGCTTAGAGACGCACTCGCACTCCACTGCTTCTAGCAGCAGACCGCAAAAGTCGGAGCTTTGCACCCACCGCCATGGACAGCTCCCGCCAGCGACGGTCGTTCACACATGCTGCTATTACAGTGGACCGCTCTAAGCTGGAGCATTGCACCTGGAGGGCCGTGGACCGCTCCCGCTAGAGACGCCACATTCGCACCCACTGCTTTAGCAGCAGACCGCAAAGCCGGAGCTCTGCACCCACCGCCGTGGACAGCTCCCGCCAGAGACGGTCGTTCACACATGCTGCCATTACAGTGGACCGCTCTAAGCCGGAGCACAGCACCCACCGCCGTGGACCGCTCCCGCAAGAGACGCTCACATGCACCCACTGCTTTTAGCAGCAGACCGCAAAAGCCGGAGCTCTGCACCCACCGCCGTGGACAGCTCCTGCCAGAGACGGTCGTTCACATATGCTGCTATTACAGTGGACCGCTCAAGCCGGAGCCCTGCACCCACCGCCGTGGACCGCTCCTGTAAGAGACGCTCACTTGCACCCACTGCCTTTAGCAGCAGACCACAAAAGCCGGAGCTTTGCACCCACCGCCGTGGACAGCTCCCGCCGGAGACGGTCGTTCACACATGCTGCTAATACAGTGGACCGCTCTAGCCGGAGTACTGCACCCACCGCCGTGGACCACTCCCGCTAGAGACGCCACAACATTTTCATGCCCACTCTCCTACACCTACATAATATCATCCTAATACCATTCCAATTTCAACTAACATATCCATGCTCTTCCTCCTTTCTAGCTAAGCCAGTAGCTTTCTTGGGGGCCGCTGGGCACGCGTGTTTTCGGCTGCTGTCTTAATTGGCTTTTGGGGGCACTCAGGGATCGGGTCGGACATCGAGTCCTGTCCTTTCACGGACAAGAGGAAAAACTCTGGACTCGGTAGTCCACCTAGTTCCGAGCCCTCTCCTGACAGCTCGCCAAACACGCTTACTTTTTACCGTTACTATGATTAATTATACGTGAAGTGCGAACTCGTGAAATGATGTTTAGCTATAAACAAATTTCGGGAGGAGCACGACTGATAATTAACGCTGCTGGCTTCTCGTTTCCTAATCACGCAATTATCCAACCAGAGCAAGAGAAGCCTACTATAAATTCGCACAAGCTTCTTACCTTGATATCTCGTTTCCGGCATCCCTCCACCACCCCAATCTCCATTCCTCCTAGTTCTACTATCCCCTCTCTGGGGGGGCACTCAGGATCGGGTCTGGACATCCGAGTCCTGTCCGCTTTCACGGACAAGAGGAAAAACTCTGGACTCGGTAGTCCACCTAGTTCCGAGCCCTCTCCTGACAGCTCGCCAAACAGCTTACTTTTTACCGTTACTATGATTAATTATACGTAAGTGCGAACTCGTGAAAGGCATACAGTTAAACATGAAACACTAAGCAGAAGAAGGCTATAAGATAGCGAAGTGTGTTGAGGTAGCGATTTCCTCAGTTCGCAATGTAAATGGCGGTTAGCGGGAACAGTGGAGGTCAAGATAACCTCTGGAAGACCAAGAAAAAAATCACAGAGAACTGCTCGTAGGATTGCTAGAAAAGCATGTCAAGAAAACATGTCACCCCCGTTTGACTGCAAAAGACCTCCAGGTAGATTTGGCAGACTCTGCAGTTGTTGTACACTGTTGAACTGTTCAGCGACACAAATATGGCCTTCATGGAAGAGTCATCAGAAGAAACCTCCCCTGAGTCCTCACCGCAGAATGCAGCATCTGAACATTTACACAATTTACACAATCCTGGGAATATTCCTTGGGTAGAGGAGAATGGATTCAATTAAATTCCAGCAAATTCGGGAAGCAAACATAACACCATCTGTAAAAAAGCTGAAGTTGAAAAGAGGATGGCTTCTACAAATGGACAATGAACCTAAACACACCTCCAAATCCACAATGGACTCTCGGCTGGCTACAAAAACCATTTACAAGGGTTTACAATTTTATACCATTATATTACCACTATTTAAACAAAGAGATAATGTATATGAGAAAATCGCACTGTATGAAAGGCAAGACGGCAATGTGCGAGAATCCTTCTGCCGTTGTTGGACCAGTGGGCGGACCTTACAGTATTGTAGTGTATGTTATAGAATTTAAGTAAACAAGGCGACTGTATGAGTTTTCACCTAAGACACAAGGCACAAGAGACAATATCACATTCTGTGTATTGATATATGTTTAATCCTTCACCCCTTAAAAGTTTCTTAAGTATTTTTATAGTGTGATTTTTTTTGAGCCAATATTTTATTCTCAATAGAACATAGAGAACATATAAAATTTTTAAGTGGAGAAAGTTTACACTTTTATCTACTAACTGAGACCATTTAAAATATGATGCCTGCTACAGGTCTCAAAAAAGTTGGCACGGGGGCAACAAAGTGCTAAAAAGCAAGATATTTTGAAAAGATTCAGCTGGGAAGAACATCTAGAAATTAAGTTAATTGACATCAGGCATGATTAGCTATAAAAGTGATGAATTAGAGAGGCAGAGTCTAAGACACAAATTGCAAAAGCTTTGCAAATCTCATCATCTACACTGCATAACATCATGATAAGGTTCAAAGAACCTGGAGAAATCTCTATGAGTAAAGGACAAGGTCCTCACACATCACTCATCAGCAAGATTTATTCATTCACATTACTAAATGGGCACAGGAATGCTTCAAGAAACCACTGTCTGTAAACACAATCACCGTGCCATCTGCAGAAGATGCCAACTGAAACTCTGTCATGCAAAATAGAAGACACGTGAACATGATCCAGAAGTGCCAATGGGCCCTGTGGGCCAAGACTTATTTAAAATGGACTGTTTCAAAGGGGAAAAGTGTTTAATGGTTAGACATGTCTGGGCTAAAGAGGAGGGAGATCTTCCAGTGCGTTATATGGGTTCAGTTCAAAAGCCAGTATCTCTTATGCTATGGGGAAAGCATAAGTGCATACGGTATGGGCAGCTCGCATGGTTTGGAAAGTAGTATGAATGCTGGAAAGTATATAAAGGTTTTAAAGAAGGCCTTGTTGTGTATTTGAGCAAGAGAAAGCAAAAACTCATACTGCATCTATTACAACAACATGACTTCATAGTAGAAGAGTCCGGTCTATGTTCTATGATGAACGTATTGGTGAATAAAATATTAGTTTTATATAAACAAAGAAAATGTCCCAACATTTCCAGAACTCGGATTGCAGGTAGTGTATACATTTTAGAAATGTATAATTGCTTTTTGTTTTTCATACACTGAATGTTTCACATCTTTACTTAAAAAGAAAAAGGGAAGCGAAATAAGGAACATGATTTCTCCAAATTGAGTAAAGCCACAACTTTTTTAATCGGGCATGTGAAGCAGTCTTGTGAGAGCTGTCATTTGATCTCAATTTAGTGTTACTTATTTTAGCTGTTGCTCTGTACACAATCGCCAACAATGCTTTAGTACTCAAAAGCATGCAGAAGTATTAATTTTGTTATTCATTTTTTTATTATTATTTATGTCATGTCAATCCAAACCTACGTACATTTTAAAGTGAAGTGGTTTCGAACCAGCTGTCGGCATCATTCACTTTCACTCAAAAGATAATCTATGGATATTCTGCTATTTCATTTAAGGAAGCTTGAAGAACATGTTCAACACATACTTTTTGCACAGGGGTGGAAAAATACTATATCATTATGATTTAAAACTTGATGGTTGTGCAACTGCCTGGAAAAAATAGCTTTCTCAAGAGGTCTCAAGCATTATGTTTTTTCCTTTTTCTTTGGCCTGTATTTAGACTTAACCTTCCAGTGCTTATAAATTATAATTATAGCAAAGTAGGTTTGAAGTAGACATCTACAGCTTATTCCTAAACTGTGTAAATCAATGCCAATGCACAGGATGCTGATGATAGACTCATGAATGTAAAACGGCCAGAAAATATTTATATTAACTATGATTTTTTTTCTGAATTTGATCAAATCAAATGTAGTGTTTTAATGCATAAATAAACTGTGGATTTTGCATATCAAATTAACAAAACCTGTTCATTTAAATGAAACTATTTTATTTGTCAGTTACTATTAACTGAAATGACAATTGTTCTTCCCGATCTCACGAGTGCGCATATAAATAGCATGCAAAACATGATGTGTAGGATAGGCGATGTGGGGAATTTTTTTTATCATATGTGCACGAAAACTGTGTGTCAGTGAGAGTTACAATGAGTTTTCGTTTTTATTGGTGTACTATTTATTCTCATTTTCAGGAGACCAAGCTTCTTGCTTCAAAAAATAGGTTTTTGTCAAGTAATCTTTACTTTTACCCAAACTACCTCCTTTACTATTACACAAAAATGTCACTGAGCAGTGGCAGACAGAGAGACTTTTAGCCTTATTTATTTATAAACATGCATTATTTTTGGTCAATACCAGTTATATCTGTGGCCCAGAATGCACTCTTTTACACAATGAAGCTGTTACCCCATCATGATGATTTTTCTTCCTTTTCTTTTTTTTTGTATACTCAGCATGCTATGCTCACTGTAACGTTGTTAAAGAAGACCTGATCAACATCCGTAACCGTAATCTTATTGAAGGAAAAATAGACAGAGGGTGAAACGGCGGAGACTGGGTACAGCTTTTGTTTAGCATCTTTATATGAATTTTTGAGCTAAACTTTTAGACATTTGTTCACTACAAAAGGCGTTTCCTACCTCTGTAAGAATATCACAGCTCTTATAAGTTAATGTTAAAGGTAGGTTATAACAAGAGTACCAAAAACAGCAGCCTCCTCACAAAGTTTGCTTCAAAGGTTTTTTAATGAAAAATACAAAACAATGTGACACTTTCTATGAATGACCACATCTGCAATCCACTTTCTGTTTGATGCAGTAGAGTGTGCATGTGTGCGTGAAAAAAAACTAATAGAACAAACTTTCCTAACAGTGTTTATGCTCAACTCCAGTGTACAGAGGTAAAGGATATGTAGATCTAACAAACAGCTGTCTATGATTTTGTCTATGAAAGATTTTTTCATCAGATTCATGATGGTGTCAAACCAGTGTTTTAAAACCTAGGGTGCAGGTTTTCTATGCAAGTCAATGCTAAATTTTGTTACAACTTACCCCATCCCTGTCAGCCAGTGATTAGTTAGATGTATTTAGCATATACTGGGAAAAGTATGCAGTGCTGCCTTGTTTGTCCTTGTTTGCAAAAAAACCCCAAACATTTTGTCAGATTGTATATTTGGTAGTGCTATTTTAGACATGTACTCGCATGTAATTACATTTTCCTGAGGTAAGGTAGTTTTCTTTGAAGATCAGTTATACAGACAACAGCGCTTCGCTGTTGGTTGTGTTCAGGTTTTAGTGCTGAAGTGCTTTAGTAGTTGACATTTCAATTCCTCTCTTGTGACCTAGATTGAGGGACTTTTCCCTTCCCTGTAGTCCGTATTAATTCCTTTTAATCACCGGATTTTTGTGTTTTAATATCTATGTAATGACATTCCCCAATTAATCTTTAATTAATCTTAAATAACCTTCATTTAATCCATGGAAATAATGTGTGCTGTTTTGCGTGTAAATAACAAGCATGTCATTTTAATCTCTGTTTGTTATAATCAGATTTTATCACTGTAAATACTGTAATCTGTGAGCTGCTCGTTTTTGAGATAGCAGGAATAGCTGTGACTCCACAGCTGGTGTTTTATGTTAATTTACGTGATAAACTACAGAGCATAGTCAAAAACTGAAGAAGAGGAAGTTACAAATGAGAGAGGCCTCAACTTCTGCTGGGTGGGTTTTGGTTTCGTTCGGTTTCTCTTTTTTTTTTTTAAAGGCCTCTTGATTTATTAACCATGATTTTAGTAAGTGCAACCAAAGTTTGGCTGAGGTTTCTAAACTTGCTTGCTTTTAAATGTCTTTGAAACTTCTTGAAAGAATAGTAACAGAAAGAGAAACTGATTGAAGTGTACGATGAAAACAGAACCACTCTGAACTGTACCACTTGTATATACTTGTAGACAAGCCATTAGAGGAAAAGCCATATAAGAAAGGAAATAGAGGGGTTTTCCTTTTCCATTGAAATGAGGGGTTTATTGATCTCTCAGTCTACATTAATATGTGAGCCGTACAGTCCCTCACACTCCGGTTTTCTCCTTTCTTTCCACATATCCCAATTTTTCAACTCCAAAAAACAAAACAAAACAAAAATACAGTTTGATGTCTGCTTTTTTGCAGTAATTTAGAAACTCTAACCAAAAAACGTCATGTGGTAAACTCCAACTCAACTTCTAATCTGGCCCGTGGCCCTGTCCCCTCCAACACAATTATCAAAAGCAAATAAATAAAGAACCGATCATTTGTCTCATGAACTCATGCATATTTAAATTAAAAGGAAATAAGGTCCTTTCCCCAAAAATTCAGAGCAAATTAGCAAAAAAAAAAATATATATATATATATATATATATATATATATATATATATATATATATATATATATATATATATATATATATATATATACACACACACACATACATGTGTGTGTGTGTGTATGTTTTTAAATGGTTCCTTGTTATTTATACATGTATATATTTAGAAATTTGCACAACCAGCTCAGTATGGCTTTTCCGAGGCAGCCTTGTAAACTTGCTCGGCAGCTCACCTGGTAATACTCATTAAAAGAGCTTAAGGTCTGAATGGTTCAATCCAAACACCATAAGACTTCACCCTTTTAGACATTTAATAATGTCTCCAACACAGCCACTTTGTTGGCTGTGACAGATTATTTTGCTTAATGCGCCTCTTGTGGACATGTCACCTGAAAGTGCAGCAAAAAACCTCGAGCAACGTATTCCGGTTTTTGCAGTTTTTAGGGTATTTCCAGTGAGTCTGTGAGTTTGCAATTTCGATTTCGGACAGAAGAGAGATGGGCCTTTAAATAAACATGGTGTAATTAAGAACAATCAACTTTTGTTCATGTTTTAACTATTGACATCAATTCTCATGTAGCATCACAATATCAAAAAATTGTAGAATACAGTATCAAAACACTTCATCAATCCAGGCCGTAACTGGGTGTAAAATGGTGTTGGATACTCTGCAGTCTTTCAGCCTCTGAAGCATTCCAGAAAACCTTAGTGGATTACAGGAAAAAAGGAATACTTTAACCAGTACTAATGAGTCAGCCATCCTGAAAATAGGCAGTGGGTTATGAAGACGGGAAGAAAGGTCAGGTCCATGAGGTGTTTGGTTGAATGTGTTTTGCGTCTGTACGGATTTTAATGGCCACTGTATTGGCTTCTGGGTAAACTCTGATCTCTGTTTATCTGCCTGTAAGTGACTACAGGATCTGCTCATAGGAAATCCTTCTTCACAGGAAGAGCTCTTTGATCTCCCATTTTCATCACTGAGATTTCCTGTTATCTTATATTGCAAAAACGGTTTAGGAGTAACCCGCATTCAATATATATATATATATATATATATATATATATATATATATATATATATATATATATATATATATATATATATATATATATATATATATATATAACTAGAGCCATAAAAATAATATTTGTGATTGGTCATCTTCAGCTATTGCCAACTCAAATGCTGTTACATAAAATACAAAATGATGAATTATATACATTACAACAGTTTTAAATGCTTTCGTTTAAAAATTTTAGTAATGTAACCCACACGTAGTGTTTAATTAAAATATAGACATAAATAAATATATAATCTTTACATTTATGTCGGCATACGTTACAATGCCCGATTTTGTTCGAATGCATTTTGCTCAGTGCTCATTTTGAAACTAAAAACCATAAGAAATTATTGTGAAATCAATAACCCAACAAAATACAAGCAGTAATTCGGAAAGCAGAAGTCCTTGCCGCAAATGTTTAGAAAGTTATATAATGCAAGATATTTCACACATATAAAGTGTTTGTTAATCAATAAAATTAAATAATAAATTACATACATATTTTACAACTGAAAAAGAAACTAGCACAATAAAACAGTCCTTCACAAAAAAAGTATCACAAAATATAATACATTTAAGGAAATGTCTTAGAAAGTGAAAAAAGGGAATTTTAACCACAAAAATTGTCTTTTTTTTAAAGGCATGCATGATTCCTACAAACTATAAGGGGAAATACGCTGGAAAAAAATCATGTGCTAAGATATCACATGCACCTGTCCTTTATCAGCACTTTTGACAGCTGCCATGGTAGGAATCTGGTGTAGACTGTAAATGAATAAAGACGAGAGCCCTGCTGCGCATTAAAAGAAGAATCAGCTTGATCCAACACCACTTAAACCAGTGCAGAGGTTATGACTCAACCAGCAGAGTGCATTCCAGGTCTCGGAGGTCAAATGTCCTGCCAAAGATTCCTTCAGTGCTTCTGTTGAGTTCAGGATTATGTGGGAAAACCCCTTCACTGGAATATCTTGAAATCTGTGAAAAACTGTGAAATCAAGGCAACAGAGGGGAACAAGAGAGCCTATAAAAAATTAGGAATGAGTAAAAAAGAACTACTATAATTTATAAATTATTTAAAAAACTGCGCTTCTGTGTTGTATATACATGCCAGCAGGGGAAACCACGCTAACAAACTGACCCCTTGGTGTTTTTACGTGTTTCATCATTTGGTTATTTCTGTTGTTTCAGCATAGCAGAATGTATTATTCATAGGGCTAGAGGAAAATGAGGAAATAACATTAATAGTGTGATTTTGAAAGATGTTCATATACAATTTATTGTGCAGTACCCAGTGCAAGAGCGGAGCGGTTTTTGCAATATGTACTTAAAAAAACAATATACAGGCATACGCACAAAATTAATCACAATCCATTTGTTTAGATCCTGGACGAGACCCCACAAATGTTACGTTCCTTGGATTTTTTTAATTAAGGGAAAATGAGGAAATAATATTTAGTGTGTACATAATGAAAGAAATGAACAGGCAAAACAAAAGGAAAAAGGTGGGAAGGGGGAACACGAGAAGTGCCAAATCAAAGAAATGAACAAAACGAAACGCTGCTAGCTGCTTTAAAGGTCTTCAACGTTACAACGCTTTAACTAAACTACTCTAAGAGAGAAAATAAAACGTACAGGAGGTCTCTCCTGACTTTATTAGAGTGTGTCTAATACTGCATATCGAACTTACCCTACATGTGGCACAATGTATGCCGCGCGGCAGACTTCCCAACCTTACACAAACCCCAGGAAATAACAAAGATGGTCAGTCAGATCAAAATATTAGTGTTATTTATTGGTTTTGGCAGTGTGGCATCACACCATTTTGTTTCTCTTATTTGATCAGTGCAGAGATTATATGCGTAATGTTTTTGAGACTGTGGGTAAGCTGCTGAAAAGTATTGTACTGTATCTACCACAGGTGGGCTGTGGACGGGTTTTATTACAAAATAAACATATAAAACAAACGCTTCACGATGCTTTTTTCTTGAAAATTCTTTAGGTTAATTTACCTGGAGAAAGACTTATTGACGGGGATTCAAAAGTGAGATTAGCTAATGGCCTTCTACTTCTGAGGAAATGGTAAGAGAAGTGAAAGGAAGTAGATAACACTTGACTAAACATATGATGGAAATTTATTCACATTAACTTGTGAACCCATGGCAAAGGGTTCGAACTCGGTACGATCTTTTGACATACTCACCCTTTAACCAAGAAAGTAACTAATTACTGCAACAGACCACGATCCCAAAAGATCAGTTATTTATACAGAAACATCAGATGTGTTTAATATAGCTTCTACTAACTTTGTTTTAGGCTTTCGCAGTGTTGTAAGTCAAAATGTTATATCATTTTGTCATGTTACAAATATACAAACACTGCTAATAACGAAGTAAAAAAGGGGGGGGAAACATTTTAAAGCACTGGTATGAGAACAAACCAACGTTGTAGGCCCCAAAGTGTATTTTGAAAGCTTTGTTATACCATGCTACAATAAAATACGTCTACTGTTATTTTACTCTCCTGACGTCTGAAAATGCGCAGCCCGTTACGCATTAGAGTGACCTTCAGAGTGCGACTCCCCCAAACCGGAAGTGACTCCCATAAAATGCTTTTGTCGTGAGTGGCGACACTTTTTTTTTTGTACAAAATTAGCACAAAAACAAGCCCATCGTGCATTTATATTCTGAAATACTTGGTTTTTTTACTCTGAATCACACAATTGACGTATAGTTATGTTTCAGAGCCGTCTGTTAGATTTCCT
The DNA here is from genome assembly GCF_018831695.1 of Puntigrus tetrazona. Taxonomy (NCBI): domain Eukaryota; kingdom Metazoa; phylum Chordata; class Actinopteri; order Cypriniformes; family Cyprinidae; genus Puntigrus; species Puntigrus tetrazona. Next base: position 25,276 of record NW_025047686.1, on the reverse strand, counting down.
GAGACAAATTCAGTCGGTCATCCGCGCCTTTAACATCATAACTGCTAATAAAGGGAAACATTCAGGCTTCTGAGCAGCTAATAGGCCAGACCTTGAACTGAAAGTGTTTGCAAGCGAAAAGAGAAAATGACACGTGACAAACACAAACCGGTTTACAAAATAATTTTATTAGTCACAATGGCTAGTTAAACCAGATAAACTTCATTTGTCTATTTGCATATAAATAGCCTACTAGCCATGTTTACCATTTTACCTCACCTGATATGAATAGCAATAATGTCAGCATTGCTTTTTAAAAGTTCTTTTAAAAGTATATAAGCTGCTTTCCTGCTCTAGATGTATTTTTCAGGCACCGATATTTCTTTGAGATGTATTTATTTATTTTGTGACGGTCCACTGATAAAGTGATTATCTGTAAGCACGGATTCAGATTCATCCGCGCTGAAGCACAACTAACTACAATAACAATGTTCTTCCGCAAGCAGCGTGCAGTTTTACGCTTCAACCGGCAGAGGGCCAAAAACAGTACGTTTTGAAATCCAGAAAATTAATTTAAAACCAAATTAACGTTTTCAAATAATTCTTAAAACACTTCACGTTTGAGTAATGTTTAGGAAAAATATTAAACTGATCAGTAATTTAGAATAATAATGCATGTATATATATATATATATATATATATATATATATATATATATATATATATATATATATATATATATATATTGCAAAGTGCACTGCTGTTTGCTGTTTGTAGAGACGTCTGGTGGAATAGAGAAGATGTTTTGAAAGTTACAATCAGCAGGATAAATTAGCAATTTCTGAATGAAGACAATTTTACATTGAATGACTAAGATTTCACATTTTAAGGTCTAGTGGTACTTCATCATTACTCAATGGCATAATTATGTTCACAGCACACTAAAAACACTGTAGCCTCCTCTTTACCTGATCTTTTTCGTCAGACAGACACCAATGTTTTAAAAGTAAAAAAAACATTCCTTATCTGCTTGTACTGTGTATTAGACATACGGTCACTTTCAAACAGTTCAACGAAGTGCATTATCTCTCCGGGCCGATGAAGGACATACAGGAAAAGGGTGTACCAGCCAGGCAGTCTGTGTTAACTGCTGCTTGAATCTCACTAAAGAGAGCCTGCTCTCTATTCCCTGCGCTCCCTGTTTTCTGTTTCAGCTCTACCAGCCGCTGTAGTATAATATGCTTTTCCCTGCCTCTTATAATTCCTCGGAAGTACAGCACAGCTGAGAGATGAGCCTTCCTGAAATAAATAAAACACTCAATGAATTAAACTAAAACGAGCAATGTTACATTAACAGACATGGTAAATCTACATCAAGTGATAGGACTCTCACCTGATATCTGGATAGTTATCAACTAATGGCTTTAGGTTATTTTTTACATCACTTTTTTTGCACCCAATGATATCGCTCAGCTGGTTCCCGACTGGATGGAGCCAGCCTAAGGTGGAGTTCTACAAAAAAAAATAAAAAATTACACGTAAAGGGACACGTGTTCGCATGCGTTGATGAAAAGCACAGCTGAACAGATATCTGTACCATATCTCGGAAGATCTCCTTCAGCTCCTCCCACTGATTTTTGATCTTAGTAGCAGCTGTCTCATTCTTCCTGTTTTTGCACAAGTAGTTATTTTTCATCAGCTGAGATACATATTCTTTCACAACAAAAAAGTGAACTTCATTCACAAAAGCCTAAAAAAAGAGACATAAACAGTTAAAATACAGAAAAAAGTGAAGGCGCTTTCAAGCTGTGATTACGCAAGAGTATAACAATGAATCGGTTTGAACTCTCACCTGTTTATGTTTTGGGATCATACACTTGATTTGTTCAGAAAGGATCTTAGTTCTGCGAATCAGCTGTAAAAAGTCTTCATCGAATGAAAACCATTTCCCTGTCATTTGTCTCCTGAGGAAGGGCTACAAACAGAAGCTCTTTAATATTTAATATTCACCCCGCTATTTAGTTAATTAATAAAGTCCAGTGGCATATTCTTGTATATTATTTAGATATGTAGTACTGTTTTGTGTTAAAATATTTTTTTTGGCCTATAATAATCTGCAGGACAGAGCCTCTAGTGTGGCTCTCAAACTACTGCCAAAGAGAAAAGAAGTGCATTGCAGAAGCTCACACCTTGACATCTGTTTTGAAGTTCTCCATCACAGCTCGACTCAAACTGCTCGTCAGTCTGTCTATTTCTTTTTGAACCAGCTCCAGCTGGATCGGACAGGTGTCTTTATAGCTCTCCATGTGCTCTCTGCAGGAAAAAAAACATTGAAATTAGTTGAAGTTAACTTTATTTAACTAAATAGTTTCACAATGTGTTTTTGCTTTTTATGTACGGTACAGTTATAAAAAGTAGAATAACAATATTTGTTTGCTTAATTTGTTTGCTTAATGTATGAATTATTGTATGAACTGTATACTGACATGCTCACCACTTGATGTTTTTTTTTTAAGTAGTGTTACATTGATTCTCCTCGAAATCATTTAGTTCACAAACATGAAACACAAATACATTCACCTAGATATAATTATTTGTTAGTGTATCAAAGATGATAACAGGTAAGGGGGGGAAAAGGTGAGAACTTTCTTTTATTTTATGGGAGATATTTGTTTTACATGTTATTTTTTACGTGCTACATTTGTACTTATTTTAAAAATATATTAATATATAGTTATTTAATAAAAACTTTTTTTTTATTACCTTGTATGTCAAAAACGACATTTCAGTAAATAATAAATAACATCTTGTTGCAATTTATTGACAAAAATCAAGATTAAATATATTTGGTAACAAAAATTTGTGCCATGCAAGCTATTTAAAGCAATATTTTCTGACTAGACGGCAGTGCTGATCTAAAATGCTAACAGTTTGCCCTCTCTCTTCACTGCTCTCACATCTCAGACCCAGACTCATGCTCATCAATGCAGCGTTTACTTGATCAAATATACAGTAAAGAAAACATGAATAACCCCAAACCTTTGGTAGTGATTCACATTTGGCAAATGGATTGGAAGGGTTTCAGTTTGCCAAAGCAGATTACGAAGCAGACAAAAAAATGACTTTGCCATAAAAAAAACTTGTCATATTTAAGAAATAATGATGCATTCACGTCTGAAATCTCTTAGATTCTTTAGTGCTGCTTAAAGTCTTGGCTTGACACAGATCCAATGGTTTTCATCATTCAGGCATTCCCCGCTTTCTGGGACTTCCCCAGTTAACTGCCTCACTGCCTCTACTGTGTGTAGCACATATTCCTGGAAATCACGTGACTCATTATTATGATTGTTTGCTTATTGTAAACTGTATTTGAAATGACACCTGGCAGCTAAACCATATGAATGCTGCCTAATAGCTTTCCTCCTTCTATTAACGCAGAATCTCTTATTAAACACAAATCGTTTTAAATGGTTTGCTTTTGTCAAATAATGCATCTAGAACTAATGCAGCTGGCTATATATTATTTCTGCTCCTCCCAAACAAGTTTCAATGAAAATGACTTTTGAGCAGTGTGTTGTGGAAATGACTTACTTCAGGGCACTGAAGCTGTTGATGTAGCTGATATAATACTCGGCCCAGAGAAAGGAGTTAGAGAGAGGACTGCTCCACTCGACAAACGCTGACTCAAACCTGCGGAGACAAATAACCTAGTTAACCTAGTTTGTCAGGTATTATTGAGGAGAACTAAACATGGCCACGCATTTCGTGGGATGTAGTTTTGATCAAGTCTATGGGAAAGATGTGTCATATGAATGGACCGGCAAAAAGTAACCCAGAAATGATATGTTAATCTTTTTTCCCCCCAATAACTGTCAAATGAACACATACAGATATAACAGCTTTTGAGTAAAAGAAACCAGAATGAACATTTTGTCCTCTCTACAAAAACACAGACTACAGAAGCTTTTCGAAGCTGTAGAATTAATAAACTTGCAATAAGTCTATTAGTTCTTTATCACAAACCGTTTTGGAAAGTTCTTCAGTTCCTCTAAACATGAACGCACAACCTTCTGCTCAAGGTTCACATCGATTCTTCTGGATCCTTGTACATGCCCTTTAATGTTCTGCGGGAAAAAAGACCATAAATAGATTGTTAAATAGTTTCATAAATAGATCAGTACTATGACTATTCAACAAACAATGACAAACGTCCAAAGGAGTTTTGTATTGTCATTTAAAACTAAAGAAAAATTCTTTGTGTGAAATGATTTGAAATCAGAACATTACAGTGGCTTGATGCTGCCTCCAGTGTTATCAGAAATATTGTAAACGAGTTTTCAGGTGGGAAGGTGGATATAAACAACTTAAATTTATGGCAGGAAAACTTGGAGATAATTTTTATACCATTGTTTCTGAGTTTGGCAGAACATAAACTTAAAGGAAGAGGAAACCATTACTTTAGTATTTTATCAGTGAAGACAGCATTTATTTAATAATAGTAGCAAGATGACTATCTTGATGGCATGGCGAATGTATGGCAACTAAATATTAGTGAATATACATAAGACTTCCCCATGAAATAGGCAAGAATGAACATAGTTTCTTCCATGATTCTTATTTAATCCGACAACAGGACACTTATATGACAGGCAGCAGAACTTTCCAAATAGGTTTTGAGGCCACTATTACTTAAATAAATGTCCTATATTGCCCTCTGTTGGTAAACCAATGCCTTTGTGAGTTTGACAGAAATGGGAAATCATTTCCTTTTACGTGGACCTACAAAAGACCTTTCCATCCGACATCCATTCAAAGCCAAGCAAAGCTGAGCTAATTGTGAAAGTCTGCAGTCTCACCGTCCAGATGTCCATGTCAATGTGTGAGCTGTAGATTCCCTCATCAATCTCTGGTGTTCTTTTTTCATTCCACATTTCTTCTTTCTCCAAGTCAATAATTCTGTTCAGTGATGTTTTCATGTCAGCCTATCAAGAGTACAGCTTACACTGAATTCAGGGTCCCATTCAGTACATTGTACTTATTTCTTTAAGTAAGTACATAGTAGTTAAGGCCACCTAATATAAAGTGTGACCAAGTCAGTTATCATCCGATACATCAGTGCGATATCACTCCTAGCATTGACAATGACAATTATGTTTGTTAACTACCTGTAAGCGAGCACAGTATTTGTCTTTTATCTGATTAAGGAAATCTTTGTTCAATGGCAGTGCTCTCTGATCCTCCTTCAATTCAGGCTGCAGAGAGCTGCTTCCCATTATCTTCTCACTATGGAAGGAAAAAATTAAATTCAGGTACATTAGTGCATACAGTTTTAATGCAAAGCCATAATCATATCCTTTAAAGTAATAGTACAGCCACATTCACAATGAATTTCATCAACTGGATCACAAATGAGTATCCATATAAGGACTGAAGAAAGCTGGAAGAAAGTTATTTATCACCCTGTGGCAGAGCTGTGTATGGGCCTTTTAAAAACACATTCATGAGACCACTAGACCTTTCACACTTTGTGATGTGGATGTTTGGTCAGTCTGTCGATTGGCTTGTGTGAATGGGTTATGTAAATCAAAAGAAACTTCCGGATTTGATATCAACAACATAAAACTCCATTGGTTTTCATAGAGGTCATAGAGTGTCAGAGAGGTCAAACTTGACATTTTCTTTAAGTTGACCATAATGAAAAAATTGCCAGACAAAGCTATTATAGGGCTTTAAAAGATCTTACATACGTCTCTTGAAAAGTCTGACATAGGATTTATTTACTGAAAGGAAATAATATTGTCATTTAGCTAAGACTTTTAGAATGTTACAAAAGATGTCTATTCCTATCATTTTGTTTTATGCTCTTTATTTATGTTATCTTTATTTTATTATTTATGTTTAAAATATATTTAAAAAACTGTTTTAACAATATTTCACATGAATTCTGATCCAAAAATAGAGCCTTGGTGAACATAAGCATAAAACAAAACATTAAAACATAAAAACTTCTTACCAGTCTTACCAACCCCAAACTTCTGAATGGTACTGTCAATAAAATAATAAAATATGTATTTTAATGATAATTTAATGCTGTTTCCAAACTTGAGCCTGAGTTTTCCATTCCCTTTTAATTACATGGAACAACATCTAAACTGAGGAAAGCCTCACCTGGGGTAGCGATGAATAATAAAATCCAGAAGAGCGTAGTAATCCTTCAGCTCGGTCACGTTTAGCAGAAGTCTCTTTAGATGCTCCCCTACAGCCTCATGGTGGCAGGACACATAGGTTTCAAGCACATTGAAGTCTGCTGGATACGAGCTCAGAAGCTCAGTCTTCACTCTCTCCAAATCCTCCACCACAGCTTTACCCAGAAGCCCCAGATGTACTGCCAGCCAAGAAGCGTTCTGCTCGCGGCTGTCCAGAGGAACATTCTTCAGTGTATCTCGAACCCCGTTCAGTACGGCCTCTTTCCACGCTTCCCTCCATCCCTCCATCGCTCCTGGCTCCCCCTGTCTCTTCTCTTCCTCCAGGATAATGTATGACACATACACCAGAAGCTCTTTGTTGTGTAAGGGAAGAGCGCTGGAGTTGTGAACAATTGCAGACATTTTGTTCTTTAGTGTGCCACAGAGCAGGCCGAGGTCTTTCTCTTTATTGACTACTTCAATGGGATAGTCTTCTTGCTCCAGAGCTTGACGCTCCCGCTGAAATTCCAGGCGTAGTGACAACAGATTCACGTAGGCCTCTTCTAAATGTTCTTTCTCTATTAGTCTGTTAATCTCCATCACTGCAGAGGATAACAGAAATAGGACAGCAAAAAGCTAAATATTAGTATACTGATAACTGCATGAAATGGTGTTATTCTGGAACAATAACACCTTGCATGCCTTTTTATGCCAGTTCAAATAAGATTCTTCTCTTGAATCTTTTGGGAACACAGTCAAAGTGATAAGGATGGTCCAAAGTCCCCATAAAAACCCTCATCATACAACTAAGAGCAGATGCTGATCAGCAAAGTAAATATAAATGTCGTAAAGCAACTGACACTAAATGTAATGGTGTAACAAAATTTTTACCCAGTCCAAATATCTAAAGCATTCATACAAAATATTAATCTGAAACGATGACGTTTACTTTGTCAACTGCCTAGAGATGAGACATCCACTCTCAAACTCACCTGACAAAGGCATATGAGGTATCTCTGGCAGAGTATATGTGTCTCTGAGCTCCAGCACTCTGTCTACGACCTCGGTTTGCTCTTCAGGTAAAGTCATGGCCTCTGTGACAGGTTCAAGTGGTTCCTGTTTGTATTTTTTAGTACCCAGACCCAAGCTCTGTCTGATCGATGCACCTCTCCTTGCCAGTGAACCTGTTATTTCAACTGCAGAATCTGAGGATACCACAAACAGTTACTGAGCTAATTGTGACTATTTATGTCATTCTGTATAACATACAACAGAGCAAATGGTCTTTAAAAAAATTTACATAACCATGTTATGTGAAAGCTTTTATTAGTTACCAGGGTCATTCCATTTTTTTTTTTTTTTTTAAATGTCCCTGTCTCAAATTTCAAGAAGTATTTTTCTCTTTTTTTCTGAAGAAAGGTTAATAGTGATATGAACATCTACAGTGATGACAGTCCAAATATTAAATATCATAGATTTTGGTAATCCACAATTTTATAAGAGGGGGGGTTAAAATGAGTCAAATTTATCACTTTTGAGCTACAGGCACATAAACTTCATAGAAAAAGTTTTAATATTCATAATTTGCACATAATACAATCAGGATTGCTGAAGTCAACAGATTTATAGAGATTTTCATCTCTATATGTAACTCATTTACACTATACATGTCTGTCTTTCTTCTGAAAAAAAGCTTGGGACCTCTGGTTGAATACAGTACAGTCATTTTTATTCTTACTCTGCTTTTATGAATGAATATTTACAAAAGAAAAAAAATCTTAACGCAAAGGTGTGATGTATTTCATAATAATATTACATTACATTATAATATTGTAGCTTAATGATATAATAAACAGAATATAAAGGTCAAGAGGACACATTCTTTGTTAATGTAACTGTTTTATTTATTTATTAGAAATAACCATGTATTGTAAGCTGTGTTGCTTTGTTTTTTTTTACGTACTATAAATATGCAAGTGTGTAAAAATATGTAAAAAGTAAAAATATGCAAGTGTGAATTGTGAGATGCTTAAACTCTCAAACCTTACGGCATTGTTTGCAACATTTACTATCAACACTTCCGTCCATGACGGCCTAAACAGTATTTATCTTATCTAGAGGTGAATCTACTGACATGCAAACACATGTCACCTGACATAGTTCTTGTAAGAGAAGATTTTTCAGTCTTTGGAGCCTGGAATGAAGATTGTGAAGGAGATTCTCTGCTCAAACCTGAAGAGAGAAACGTGCAAGGAGCTTCAGCTAAATAAAAGTCTTGTAAAATACAACAAAAATCATCTGTTTCACAATTAAGAAATGTAAATTCTATAAAGATTTTTTTTTTTTCAGCTCAGAAAGATCTTTATTGTTGGGGATTTTAATGTTTGTGTGTTTTGTCCTGAAACCCCAATGGCAAAGGACTTGTTATATTTCATTTAATTTTGGGCAGTCTGTGTCTGGCCCTGCACAGGGACACGAACAAACATTCGATCTGGTTTATCAGTTGTTCTGCCTGTTAGTAACTTTGAGATCTGTAACTCAGTGTTTTCTGACCATATGCCTGCTTGTTTGATATTGTTCTTGCCCCAATACAGTTGAATCTCACACTGCTGTTTGGCCACGTCACATTATTAATTGTGGCCACCTCTGTTCAATTTACATCTGTTTTCAGTCAGAACTGTGATATACCGGAATCAATAAGCAATGATTCAGAGGAGCTTAGCTCATGGTCTTCCTGTAATGTCAAACTGGTGTGGACACCGTGGCTCCTTTGAAAATCAGGCAGCCAAAATCTACATTTGAGCCATTGCTGAATGACACAGTCTGTACTGTCAGGCGTGAGTGCCTGACAAATTGCAAAAAGGACAAATTGCATGTGTCGTTTCAAATACTCAGGAACTGTTGGCGCCATAATCAGAAAACTGTGAAAGATGCTAAAATGATTTTATCGAACCCTAACAAGCCATGTGTTTTGTTTAAAACTATCAATTCTATTCATTATGTCCAACAAACAGTTTGTGTTGATGTCTCCTCTGTTGCATGTGAAATTTTTCTTCACTCTTTTATTTTTAAAAAAGCATATCATAGGAAAAATAAACACTGATTGTAGTGGCTCACAGGGGGGGGCAGATCCAATGCAGGGACAGTGAGGGGCTGAGGTAGAAAGAGCTTCCTGGATCCCTTCGGAAAGTGAACTAGCTTGTTCCTGCCCACCAACTGTCCAGCTATAGAAAAATGGCAACCTGCTATAGCTGCCACATAGACAGTGCGGAAGGGGAAAAGCCCTTATCCAACAGTCCTTGTTTGGAGGGACAGTATCACTGATATGCCACAGGAAGTCAAGCCTTTACCATGGGTTGCACTGCCCTTAAATATAGTATTTAAGACACTCACAGGAAGATCTCTTGGATCTCATTAAGACCGCAGAGGTATACAGTTCATTAAGACCCCAGAGTCCACAGCTCAGGATGGGGGTGCCTAAAAGTCATGTTCCTATGAGAGAGAAGGTTTTTGTCTCAGGGGAATGGGCCATGGGGTTTAACATCTGAGGTTTTTGAAGTGAACAAGTCGACTTCTGCCTTGCCAAATATCTCTAAAATAATCTGAATTGTTTGTGGATGGAGCATCCACTCTCGTTGCTTCGAGATAGCATGTCTGCTCCCTAGATTGATAAACCTGGTGCATGTGCTACCTTAAATAAACACATGCTGAGGTGTGACAATTCCAAGAGGTGTTTTACAATCTAATCGAGGTGAGCCTGTCTGGGAAACTGATGATCCAAACATCCCTATAGGAGAGACTGGAGAGTTGAGGAAAGGGATCCTCTTTGATCTCCGTGAGATTTGCCATAAGTGGAGTGCATTGGAGGAGATTGCCCTAAAAGATCTGAAGCATGGAATGCACAAAGAGACTCCTCACTGGACAGAGGAGTATAATAAGGAGAGCGCCATGATTTCATGAGGTCGTTATAGACCGTCGACAAGAAAGGAGAGGCTTGCTGACAAGGGGCCTCACGGCACTCCAGCAGGAACAATTCATCCAAGCAGACTGTTCTCTATTCTAGACCATTCACTCACAAGTGATTTTTACATTTTATTATTTGTTTTTCTTACTTGAATGCTTTTTTGTTGTTCTTATTTTTAATAACAAAGAAAAAATGGTTGTATTGTGATTATTATTAATATAGTAATTAAAATTAAGGAAATGGAGAAAGAAGTGCAATGTTGCTTGGTGATTTTGGAACATTAAGAAATCTTTAACTTGGGTTTTCTCAGAACTGACTTTGCTGACTCTATCGATTTTAAATGGGTATAGTTCAGTCGGTTTTTTTAAAATCAGATTCCAAGAAATCATACGTCATTCTGAAGGTCCTTTAATGGAGTATGTAAAAATAAAAATATTATTTTTTTAACATATGCTAATTGTGACACATTTTGACGAGGGAAGCCACTGTCAAACAACAGAACTCTTTTATGTCTAGTAGTTATACACTTACTTGGAGAGTGTGGTGGACGTAATGGAGAATTTGAGCTTTGGTCATCTGTGTTCTCTGACCTTTTGTCTTTCTGTGTCTTAGGGCTGAACCCTTTCAAACTCCTCCTGAATGTCTTCAAGACTCCAAGACTCTTCTCTTTGACCAGACTTTCCATCTGTTCTCCACCATTTTTCAAGCCCTTGGTCGTATCCTCATCCCATTCTGGTGGGTCATTAACCTTATTTCCGCCATCTACTTCTTCTTTTGTAGTTTCTGCCATTTGACCATGTATCGGTTAGTTCAAGGCTGCAGAAAACCAGAACAGAAGGACTGTGTTGACTCAAGTGCAAGAATGCCACTGTTGAATCTATCAGCAGGGACATCATGATCTCTGGATTTTTTCTGTTTACTGACAACATGACTTTTTTCACAGGGGTGTAGAAGACATATATTGTCATAACAACAAAGATGTGAACTCATATTACTCATTAAGTTTTTTAACCCAAAAAACTTAATGAGTTATGCACTATTCAGTTCACTAAACAATTAGGCTACATACACCTCACATACCATAAATACCGCGATGCCATGTAAACTGTGAGATTTAGTTCAGACTGTAGCTCAAATTCTTCAATCACAAACAAGAGCGATGGTAACAATAACAGCTTCCTCATTTTGCCCAAGACAAAAATACTTTTTCTATGTTTCTAAGTGTTTCGATGTGAAATTTCAGGTAAATTAATTTCATAATAATTCAGAATTCAGAATTAATTTCATAACTCCAGTTTGCCGTTCGATTCTGAAGTGTCCTTCATTGTCATTTCACTTTAGTTAATAACCTGTCTGACTGTATTGCACACTAATAACAAACACTTTGATATGCTGGCTAAATGCTGTACACCGAAATATGTCAAGATGCAAGAAGTCTCTCAGTTATGAAGAAAATATCTCTTTTTGAGGAAATTACACGTTTGTAAGAGACTGACTAAACGTGAACTCAAAGTACATTATTCATGTAAAACTCTTCGAAACGTAAATCTGTGCTATTAGTAAAGTCAGTGGGGGTTAAAGGTTGGGGGAGCAGACGTGTGAAGGTCACTTCTAACACGTTAGTTACTAAAGGTTAGTTATAACGCGTTTAAAAAAACAAACGTACATTCACATTATGTTATGCATATGTTTGTAAACGTCGCGCGACCCTCGCTCACCTGAGATCCGAGCTCTTCGTCGAAGCCGCTGGCAATTATCCTTCCCATGAAACTTATCGCAAAACAAAATGCTGGCAATCGCGCTGCACCGACAGGTTCAACCGCGGGAACAAACCGATCAATTGCAGGAAATACCGAGCTCCGAAAAACCCCGCTCCTCGCAGCTGGCGTTCACCTTGAAACGTCAAAGGTAAAGGTGCGCCGGGCTGCTTTGCTACAGGAACTAGCTTCAGAAACTCTCCGCGTACTGACGCGTACTTGTAAGAGGCAGCGTTTCTGAAAAACGATTACACTTCTCTTTCAGATTCCCGTAAATACAATGTGCATACCACTGAGGAAAAAAAGTGGTTATGCAAAGCGTTATGTGTTTCCTTTATGAGCACGGTTTCATTCACAAAACGGCAAGTCCTGTATCGGTTTTTGCTAATTATTATTAGGCCTGTATAAATATCTGAAGGATTTGTTTTAGTGTTGTTGAAATGCTATGTTATTGTGCAAACTAATTAAGTGACTTCTATGAGTTGATACAGAAATAAATAAAGGTCAGGCACTTTATAGATGTGTAAACATTTATGCTAGATTTTGTGAGGCATGACAGGAAAGAGAGGGATAGGAAATACTGCAGCAGCGGTACGTTTATAAAATCAATGGCAATGTACCTGGCAGGTGAGTAATGACTTGGATGATAATTGTGGATGTAATAAATAGAATAATAATAAGTTTCATCCATTGCAGGTGCAGAGTAGTACACACACATCCACATCCATTTGTTTTTATGGTTCATGGGAACGTTCCATAGGTGTAATAGTTTTTATACTGTACAAACTATATTCTCTATCATCATACAACATTCCTTCCTACACCTAAACCTATGCCTCACAGGAACCTTTGTGCATTTTTAGTTGTAATACCCATGTCATGATACACACACACACACACACACACACAGAGGGAGGATCATTGGGAGATAACACAGTGACAAGGAGATTACTTGGAATTGATATCAGTCGGCTCTATGCGAGCCTGATGGAAACTCTGTCTGTGTCACGAAAGGTGTCAAAGATTCAGTTGCAGTTTTATTGTAGTCCCAAACAATAATCCATAAACAGGACAACAAGCAGCAAAAAAAGTCCACAAACACAAAAGTTGCTTTTGCAAACTTTACTTCAAAACAGAGTGGTAGGGGTTCAGGGATGATCAAGGATTACATTTGAATTCTAAAATGAAGAAATAAAACTAAATGAATAAATACATAAATATTTAAAAAAAGTATATGTACACAAAAACAACAAAAAATGAGTAGACATTCAAAGTTTTAGTAGTCTTTGTTACAAGAGGTAGATAAATATTTAATGTAAATCTTAATATCTTCTTGAAAGTGTAATAAATTGAGGTGAACTTTTCATAGTTCTACATTTGTGAAGTAAAAAAAAAAAAAAAAAAGACATCCCTAAAAAAAAAGCTCACAGTTTTCTTGTGTGATCATAATGACAAAAAAGACTCAAGAAACTCAATAAATGTTTAAGCGGGATAAATCAGATGAATAAGATTATAGGAGCTTTCTTTAACCTGGATATTTGTTAGGAAGAGTGTGTGTGTGTGTGTGTGTGTGTGTGTGGATTCTGGGAAGCACAGTTTGTGATAGTGTAATTGATTTCTTTCGGCCGCATGTTTTTGTTTGGTCATGGGTCAAGTAGAGCAAAGCAGTTTTTCATGTTGTTGGAGACTTGTTTTATTTTCTCCCTTAACCATCGACATAATTTTCCGTGAATAAAAGCATTCATTGAGTGCAACAGACGTGTCTGTTCAAGTATAGACGAAAGTGAAAGTAATGTTTCTGGCTTATATATTATCGGCTGCTCTGGAAAGACGGGACATTTACTGAAAAGGTTTCAGGTAAGAGCTACACATTATTTACTTATCGTGCTTTTCATTCTGGGTGAAGGAAATATAGAAAAGCAGGTTTTAGAGATGACACTAAAAGACATTTAATTAGTCAGTGAACATGAAAAAAGACAACCCTTTATATTAATTTTCACTTAGGTTTTTAATACTTACTGTACAGGTTATTATTATCGTAATTCTTCCTTGTTACTGTACTTTACTGCTATTGTATTTATTTTTAAGGTTAGGCGTCTTTCTAGTGAGCTAAGAAACTAGGAAGAGCCATTGTTTTTTTTTAGTGTCATCACTGTGTTAAAGGTTTCTGTAGACTGAAACATCTTGTTGTTCGTTTTAGTGAATAATTGACTGTCTAATATGAATCAACATGTGCCTGATAAGAATCACTGAAGAAGAGTCAGTGATAAGCACCATCATAAAATATGATTTTGGCTGATGTTTTACGTTTCTAATATATTCTGTTTTTCTATTTCATGTACAGAATCTTTCAGTAGCAGTTTGGATTAGAGGTAACAATGGAAAAATCTCCCACTTCTAATGGTAAATATAGCATTGACAAAGAAATATACATTTGCATAAACAGAATAGAGTAGAATAGATATATTGCCGCCCTTCTAAGTCATTATATGTATGTGTAAAAGAGCTGTGCAAGTAAGCAATGCTGATCTACATTGTACAGTACAACACAAAATGCAAAATGATGTAAACTATTCAATATACTGCATGATAAAAAGCTGTGCAAAACAAATTACTTAAAGTTGGGTAGATGTGCTGAAGTGAAACGTGAAATATGCATGATTATAGTCTTTATAAAAGTCTTTTGGTGCAGTCGAGACTGCTCATGTTGTTTTTTATTATTAGGCATTTTGAGAAAGAAAAAAAACACAATTTGGAGGTTTAACATTTACAATTTGTTGTAATATTTTCTGTGTTTTCACAGTGAAGGGCATCTTTCGCAGATTTTCTTTATTCAGTAAAGACGATGGACATATTACAAAGAAACAATCGCTTTGGTCACTGAAATCATCTTTATCGGAGGATAAAGACAAGAAAGACATCGCAGAGAAATTCGAGTTTGAGGCCAAAGAGATTCCTCTAACGCCATGCTCAGGTAAATCAGTTAGTTTGTGTAAATAAATGCTGCACATTTAACGCACCTCTCATGCCTGCCTTGTTTTCTCAACAGTTTTGCAGATCAAAGATTATATTCAAACAGACATGCTGAAGGAGGCATATCTGAACCTGCTTTCCCTGCGTCTGGAGCTCAGGTTAGAACAGAGCTCTCTGGGGGAACGAGAATGTCACTCAAATCTGGATAATAAAAAGAAAGACCTTGATCTGTTGTATGACGCACTAATGGACAAAATGTCAGCCATTGTGCGCAACTCCAGTGGTCTTCCCTCGTGCAACAAAGAGCTGCTGGTGTATGTGTCATGCATTATCCTGGAGGAAGAGAAGAAACAGGGGGAGCCAGGAGCGATGGAGGGATGGAGGGAAGCGTGGAAAGAGGCCGTACTGAACGGGGTTCGAGATACACTGAAGAATGTTCCTCTGGACAGCCGCGAGCAGAACGCTTCTTGGCTGGCAGTACATCTGGGGCTTCTGGGTAAAGCTGTGGTGGAGGATTTGGAGAGAGTGAAGACTGAGCTTCTGAGCTCGTATCCAGCAGACTTCAATGTGCTTGAAACCTATGTGTCCTGCCACCATGAGGCTGTAGGGGAGCATCTAAAGAGACTTCTGCTAAACGTGACCGAGCTGAAGGATTACTACGCTCTTCTGGATTTTATTATTCATCGCTACCCCAGGTGAGGTTTTAAGGACAAAACACAGAACTATTTAAACTATATGGCATTGTTTACTTCTGGTTTCAATTCCTTTGTCTCTCTTTTGTGTGACACAGTGATCTGCGAGAACAACAGAGAGCTCTTATAATGGAGGAAGATCTGAACAAAATAAAAACCTCTTACTGTCATTGCCAAAAGGTAAGCTACAAGGAAAGAGAGTTTAGTGAATTATATATTAATACAAGACAAGAGTAATAGACTGTTTACATCAGTTTGTTTTACTGTGGTGCCTTATTTGGTTTCAGGAGGACTTTAAACTTTCACTGGAGAAATGCATCCTGCTTGAAACAGAAGTGTGGAAAAAGAAGAAATCTCCTGAAAGAACGGAAGATGGATTCCTCACATCAAAAATACACGTGGACATCTGCCAGGTCAGGACTTCAATCTCATCACGGTTTAACATTCATTCTTATATATTCTGCACTAACTAAATGTCATTTTTGTACTATTCATTTAATTTTCAAGCATTATGACATGCATGTTTGACAATTCTGAAAACTCTTGCAAAAGTCTTTATAACTGCTCCTATTGATCTGCCTTGTTAGCTGATAGCGGGTTATTATGGGAATCTTCAGAAGATTGATGAGAATCTGGGGAAGTCAGTTGTAAGCTCCTGTTTAGAGGAGCTAAACCCATTTTTTACAAGGTTCGTATTACTGTATTATTATAGATTAAAAATTGAGATCACTTCTGCAACTTTTCTTCTCTAACATTTTTCTTCTGTTTTAGATTTGAAAAAGAGTTTTCACAGCAAATCGTCTCTCTGTTGAACTCTGACCTGTTGGATTACTGTCTTTGGGTTGAATATCACATCACCTACATCAATAGCTTCAGTTCGCTCAAGTAAGTCAAGATAAATGCTACCCTTGTGTAAAAGGAGTACCCTGTTGCATACGTGTGGTATGCATTGTACTTGTATTTTTTTTAAACAAACCACCTGCAATCACATCTGTAATGGATATCCTTTTACTCTTTAAACCTACCCAGACCTCCAAAACGTTCCCTGACCTTACCCATATCCAACCAATAGCAGCACATTTGCTTTGCAATACAATATGAACAAAATCAAAACACTGTACTTATTTTGTGGCATAAGTACATAGTGGGGCCAGAATATTTTCAGACTCTTAAATGCATGTTATTTACAGTTGAATGAAAATGCAACTGCATTAGCTGAGAAACTTCAAGAGCTCTTTAAAGTACGTCTTTAAATGTAATTTCATCAACACTTCTGCTGTGTTTGAAATGTGGTGTTATAACATGTGTAGTCTAGTCCATTTTGTGACGTGTGTGTCAAACCTTTTTATGTCATTGCTCTTGTTACAGAGAGAATTTGCAGAGCTATAAAGATAGCTGTTCAGCTCAGGTGGAGAAAGAAGTGGATGGACTGACTCAGAGACTCAGACAGTGCCTGATGGATCATTTCAAATCTGAGGTCAAGGTGGGCCTAACTGCAGATATATAAAATATACTTATATAACTTATTGCCTTAAAAGATACATTTTGCTCAAAGATTTGGAAAAATTCAGCATTGCATCAATTTGAAGGATAGAAATTAATTGATAGACTAGAATCATGTGGATTACTTTTGGATTATTGGGATGTTTTCATCAGCTGTTTGGACCCTAATGCAACCTTAAAGCTGCATTTCTCCAAATCTGTACCCATGAAGGGACCTGAGAGTACATTTTTAGATAATTAAAATATTTAGATTCCTTACATTTCCTCCTAATCTGATATTTGGCATAACTCGTCAAGAGCATTATAATTTTACATTTGAATATTCCTCAATTCCTCACCAAAGCCTTACATGGATGGCATGATGACAAAAAAATGGCTGAAATCGGATGCAGATTTTAATGAAGTGGTTTCCAGAATAGAGACTTATTCTGGACTCTGTAAATCCATGAGAGCTCCATCAGCCCAAGTGAGTCTCTTCTCATCTACTCTAAGATCTCTAATAACAGCTCTAGGGAGGCGCTTTAAACACGGTGTCTATGTTTACAGATGTTCGTGGACGATGTGCACTATTACGTAGCCAAAGAATATGTCTCCCAGCTGATGAAGAAAAAATATTCGTGCAAAAAAAACAAAAACGAAGATGCTGCCATAAAAATAAAAAAACAGTGGAATGAACTCAGGAAGCTATTTGTGGAAATGGTAAGATACGGTCCAGTATCAAACAGTGAGAAATATACAGCTGTTTTTTGAAAGTAGATGCGTTGAAGATATTTTTCTGTACTTAGGGTTCATCCTTAAAATGGCTTTATCCACTGGGAAATTACCTTAGTGACATTATTGGAATGGAAATTGAGAAAAATATAAAAGATCTGTTAAATCCGTTGGTTACTGATTACCCAGACATCAGGCAAGTGTTATAATAACTCCCTGAAAATATTACTATTCATGTTCGAACAATATATTGTCTTGTTCAGTTTACTGATGGATCTCACTTTTCGTTTCTAGCAAGAAGCATTTGCTAGCTGTTCTGTCCTTCAGAGACAATGGTTTTAGTTTGGAAAAGAACAGTGTTATTAATCGCTTTACTGTGCTTAAACGGGACGCCGGGAACACAAGTCATCAGTACTCCTTCTTCACTGATATCGAGGTACTTTTATGAATCACATGGATTTTATGGATTTTTTAAATGTATGTATTTTGAAGTATATATTCTGACATGAGTATCTCACCATTGTCTTTACAGTGAGTTTTCTTTTGGCCATTCTGGTGCTTCAGGAACCATCAGACACTATGTGGTGATTGCATATATTTAATATTGTTTAAAATAGGCTGCATTTTCATGTTAGAATATGTAGGCGTTATTAGTGCATTTGTTGCATAATTACTTACAAGTGCTGTCTAAAGTCATCTGTAAAGGCAAGCATGTAAGCTATGTGTGAGTTTAGTGATATCTGTTGCAATATTCTACTCAAATGAAAGAGTAATACAGCTTCCTGAGTTCCTTCATGAGACATCTTGTGCTCTTTGCCTCTAACAATCCATTATCTTTGAGTAATATAACCATGATTATCAATTTAACCACTGGTGGTTTGTACTTTTTCTTGCCAGTAGAGGGAGACTTTAAACTATAGATGCAATATTTGCATTTCCGAAGACCTGATGGATTTAGTCTGTTTATCTACTGTGATATCAATCATGTAAAATGATGTATAAAACACTGTCGGGTAAAAATGAGTGATATTGCTGTGCAATATTAACTCCACATTCTCTTCTTGTTTGATGCAAATTTTTGACCTTTTTTTTTAGCCTACACCTAATATACGCTCCGATTTTATCAGTGAAAAAAGACTTGGAGATTAAAATCATTTACACCTGTAACAACAGCGTGTTATTGAACAGATATTTCCTTTCACATGGTGTTTGTACTGTCCAGTTGTGGGTTTATTTCTAGACATTCGGATGTGAAATGCCACTTTTTTGTACATACTGATGTTCGATTCGGATCTGCAATCTCTTACGGGATGAACATAAATATTTGTGAATGACAATTAAACATATTTATATCTTTTCACATGCATAGCGAGCGTATTTGTTTGTCTGCTGAGAGAGTGTGTTATTTTAGGACAGGCTGGCTTGTGTCCAGATGTCCTGAGGATTACAATCTTATCCACAGTCTCTAGAATTAGATGTCATGAAATGGGTAGGAGGGGATTTTAAAGATATTTGTAGTTCGGAGATTGAATGCCATAGGTCTCTGGCTCGCCCCCACAAGTCCTCTTCAGTTAAAAATGACACTTTTCTCACCTCCACATAAGCATCTCTATCGCTTTTGCTTCCTACAAATCCATAATCCCACTTTTTCTTCAACTTGCCCTACTTAATGTGATCACAGGTCTGAATATTTGCCTTTTTTCCTCCTCTCCTGTCTCTCAAGAGGATGCAGCTTATTCAAATATCTTCTGGCTGATTTGTATACAGAGACAGGAGGCAGCCGATGACTTCCTGGGTGTCATGCGATTGTGAATATGCGTGAGACTCAAGTGTGTGTGTGTGTGTGTGTGTGTTTGTGTGCGTATGAAAATGCATGTCACTGCTGCTGTCTCTGGTGCTCAGTAAGTATTATATTTAGCTCATCATAGCGTTCCTGATGTGAGACACGTTCCAGCGCTCTCTCTGTCTCTCACCCTGCCTTACCTTATCATGCAGAGCAGGAGTCACGCTGAGATACAGCACACACATGCATATAATCAACGCATCAGTCGTGACAAATGCTATCAGGTTTATTGAAAGCCTCATGAGGTTCACCAGACCCACTTTATATCACTTCTTCACTGGAGGGCTAATGAGGCTGATGTTAGTTGCAGGATTTAACACTGACATTGTTGAAAAACGCACATGCAAACTTAAAGCCAGAGATTTATTTGGGTAGAGATCTTTCTTACATATTTATGCTCCATATGAAGGTTCTGCTTCTTATCAGACGAAGAGCTTTGACTACTATTACTAGCGCAGAGCATCTGTGTTTATTCAACCATCCCTAAACTTAGCTGCAGACCTTGCGTAATGTTCACCCTAACAACCATCCAGAACACACTAGCAACCACTTTTACACAGGCAAACAGCACTTTTTTTCCTTTAAAAAATTCATTTTGCTTTGAATTCCTACATTTTTAAATCTTGGTTTAACGGCTAACGAGGGCTGAGCACCGGTTCAAATGCTGATTATTGCTTCACTAAAAATAAGAGAAGACTGCCCTAGTTTTCTACTCTCGTTTCTAGAAACAGCAACATTACATTTCAAAAGAAACCTGCATTCAGCTGTGACACTGCCGTTCATCCGTCTGTTAGTTCTCAGTTTCAGAAACTCCTGCAACTATGTTGCTCTGTGTATTTCATGAATATAGCACAAAAACAAAGGTGCAAGCTTTAAAATGACATTTAGTCACCAGTGGGTATGACCAATACGATGTGGCGTTTAGTGTGAAGTGACGATAACACACATAAGTTTGGTGTCATTTTGTGAAAGAGATACAGCCTCAGATGCAGTTTGGCATCATGCCATCAAATATGCCATTGCATTTTTTTCTGTTGATATGAAATCTTTTGCCAGTATGGTCTGAACATGTACTGATTTGAATTTGTAGAAAAGTGGACCAGTGGTCTAGGATAGTGCTTCCCAACATCTCTCCTTTGTCTCCTTTAGACTTTCTCCTTTAGACCCATTTCAGGTCTTTCAGGTCTAATGAGCTAATGCAGTGCTGGGGGCCTCCAGGAATGCGGTTGAGGACCACTGTTCTAGGAGTTAGAAAACGTACCTTTTCGGCATAAATCAAAATGGTGGACAAGACGTTTTGCTGATTATTATGTAACTGGTATAGAAGATATGCGCTGGTGTCTCTCTCCCACCAGAACATGGATCGAGCCGCCGGACTGAGTGACCAAAGAGCTGCTGCATGAACTGATTTAACAGGGAATCTAATTCAATTCAACTTTTTGTCGGTGTAGTCTGAAGATGATCCTATTTGATTTTCGTAAAAATGATAGCAACAGCTTAGGAGGAGTTTGGTAACACTTTATTTTGATGGGATACACTTTACACCTACCTGTCTACTAATACTATGCTAACACTTTAATGAGAGTACATGTAAGTGAAATGCTACTTACAGTATGCGTTAAAGTGAAAAGTAAGTAAAACTGTGTTTTCTTTAATTCTACAAAAATGTTTATGATTACACTGCATTAAAGCAAAAACCTTCCTGTTTTAACCTGTTTATCTTTTGCACAATATTACATAGACACTAATTGAGTTGTATTTATAGCCCGCGTCTGCTGGTTATGTGTGTTAATTATTGGTCTTGTAAAGACCTGTCATGCATTAAACATTGGCTGCATTGTAGCTCTGGAGACTGTATTTTGCTTCTTCCCCTGCCACGCAGACGAGAATGACACGACTAACTTAACCGACAAACATCTGTCGCAAGCACGCAGACTCACAGGGGAACTTTTTGCTTGTGAGAAGCTAATTTTGTTGATGCAAATGCACAGCTTTGCATACATAATAAGTCTACAGCCAGACGCAAAACAAAGGACCGAAGTGAAATGAGCAAGACTTTGCAAACAGCTGACATGAACAGAGGTGAATGAAATTGTTTACTTGCATGTAATCCTGCATTTGCTGACCCTGAAACAACCTTTCTCTCTTCTTTCTCCCTCCATCACAGAGGCGCTCGCTTCCTCAAATGGGCTCGTGCCTGGGGATGAAATCAAAAACCAAGCTAGTGTCGCTCCCTGTGCTGTCAGAGAGAAAGATCGTGATTGAGAGTCACCATTGAGAGCTGAACTGCATTATGGGAGAGATCAAACGGAATTGGTAACAAAGGTAGAAGTGTAGCCCTCAAGTCCCAATGCGTCTCATTTGATTCAGTTTTATCTTGATGGTGTAGTTTTAAAAATCAATAATAACACGAGAGGGTGAATTGGCCTAGATTGATCCAAAGCAGGCAGATTCACTCTTCATGACTTAGTTTCCATTCAGATACCCAGAGGCTGTATCTTCTGAGTTGAGTTTTTATATGCTGTCTGACCTTTGATGTAAAGGTATAAATGTGGCTTGGCGGTTGAATGCGCCGCTATGCTCCCTAAATGAATATAAATGAACAAGGATTTCGCATTTTATGTGGCACCAAATGGACTGACCCTCCTGATCTTTGTCACGGTGTAAGCTGACCTACGCCTCACCCTCAGTTCACCGAAAGGCTTATAATAGAGTTCTCACGAATGCTGTCTTCACAAACAAGCACTGACAGACAAGTGACAAGCTCTTCATGATCCATCTGTCACCTGAGCCAAACCTGCCTGAGTAGGTGGAACAGACTACACAAATAAGCGAACGCGTAGGCATACACTACCACTCACATAGTGAGAGAAAACAGAGAGGTGTGAAACTAATCAGTGTGAACCAAGGTCACAAGATTACCAAAAGGATGACGTTTAGGAAACTGTCCATTCAGTGTCAGTGTCATGTCACTGATCCACATTCAACTCCAAAAGACACAGAACCCAAAACAGAGTGTTGTTAAATCAACAGAGACGAGAGAAAACGTTCTGTTTTCTGATTTTAAGGTCATTCATATGCAATCTTCCAGCAATCACATCATTTACTGCGTGACACAAGCTGCTGAATCTGTTGATTGAATGAGATTTGCACCTGTTTAGATTTGCTATGGGATATATGTATGCCTATTTATGAATCTGCCAAAAAGCTACATATACTAAAATAAATAAAACAATATGATATGATGTGATTATTTAGGCTATAGTTGTTTTCAAAGCTTTAATGTACTGTCAAAAAACTAGTTTATGTCAGCCAAAATGTTTAGAAAAATATTGGATATCTGCAAAAATCCAACATTGTGTATTCCCAATATATTATTATTATTATTATTGTTATTATTTACTTTAGTAAATACACAGAAAGTTGTGCATTGTACAACATAGTAGTTTTTCATTTCTTAATGAACCAGTGATTTTAACTAATTGGCCGAGTGAATGATTCAATGATTCACTCATAAACCAGTCACTTATTTGTTCCAGAGGGTTTGAACAAATCACTTGAAGATTCAGTCTTTAAGAAAGCCCATTTTCACCATAATGGCATTATGACGTAACCTGCAGAGAGAACGTTTAAAAAATCCCTGGCACTAATACAATTTTTAAAATGTGATACACACCAACACAAATCAAGTTAAAATCTTTTAAAAATGATTTAGTAATAATATAGTTTAAAAATAATTACATGTTTGAAATGACTTGAAATATTGTATTTGGTCATTTAATGTATTTTCAGTAGCTGCATAAACCAGCAGGATGTTATACTTTTAGGTCACATGGATGCTGTATAATGCTTGAGTATTGGAATCAGAAAACTAGGTCAAACTAAAGACAGGAAGAAAGGACACTCAAACTAAACCAAAAGAGAATATAATCCTGCCAGTGTGTTTTTTAACCACTTCACTTCCAGCCCAATGACTTCAGATATTCTCATAATGCATCATCACGATACCATGAGATCAAACACACACACACACACACACACACTTGCATGCAGATACACGCCTGCAAATGAAGAGCTTCCAGTAACAGGATTGTCATTCTTACTTTGGAAATCAATTTCTCTTGTTTTGTGTTCGTTGTCATCTCTCAGCTGATTGAATGTACTTATTCAACTATATTTATTCTTTTAAATGGTGAACAACAGGGAAAGCCTTTCCCTTCTAAATCCTGAATATGCGAGTCAACTAAAGTAGATGTAGACTTTTTAAAACAGGCTACAAACGCGCTAAAAACCACTGTTCATGCAAGTACATATAAGTAAATATGCTACACATGTTAGTATTTGTGGTTTATGTCGAATGTCTAAATGTCTAAAATAACCCCACATCTACATCTACCCCTTACAGGAAACCTTCTTTTAAGTTTAGTCTGTTTTTTTAAGATTTTTGAATTACGGGAACAACCACCTTATAAACCACCTTCAAATTGTAACACCTCTGTCATACCCGTGTCATTAAACAAAGTTGTGTTCCAACAAACCACAAATACCAACACACACACACACACACACACACACACACAGCCATTTTAACAGCATGTGTCAACAATTAATGGACGGCATAAGTAGATATTTGATTGAGATGACATTTAGCAGCTCTGCCAAGAGGTTAATGGATGAGAAAAAAACTACTTTAGTATATAGAAATACAGAGATGGACAAACAAAAATGAGAGGGAGAATATAAGAGAAAAAACACAAAGACTACACGGACGTGGTAACACTCATGAGAGGGTGTTAAAGAAAAACTAATTCGATACAATCAGAATGCTCATGATTGCATATTATTTTTAGTAATATTACTGCAATACACTGACCTATTTAAATGGTATTTAAAGGAACAGATCACCGTAGTTCACAAATGAAAATACTGTCTATAGCTCTTCTTGTTGGTTTCATGAGAGATGCAGTAAAGTCTGATTTGATAACAATTGAGTCAGGCCTTTCCACTCTATAGCAGTAAATATGATTCAGTTGTGAATCAGACTGATATGATTCTCAAACTCACTGACCTTAAACTCACTGGAGAGAAAAATGATTAGTGAAAAACTATTTTAATTTCTGTCTGCTCCTCATAAATACAAATACTGTATATTACATTTTAACAGTATATTTTCTTAAGTGCTATAAAGTTAATGTTAATCTATACCCTAATAACACAGGTGCTAAAGCAGAAAGTCGTACACAAAAAGAACCACAATAACACAGATAACGCTAAATGAATGCAATAAACATTGACTAAATAACAAAAGTGTGATATTTCTGCTGACTGCAGTATGTAGGAGGATGCTCAGTGTGTTTGTGCGCACGTTTGTGCTCGTGTGTAGATGGAAGCGTTTCCTCTTTACCATCTCACCTGGCTGTATTTGAAATCAGCTGTTTGAAGCCAGCAGAGACAAAGTGAGAGGAAGATAAAAGCGAACCTCTTCCTTTAACTACAGAGAGAAACTTTACCCGGAGCGCCGTTCAGTGCGGCAGACTGTTGAATGAGCGGCACACCTCTGAGCAGAGATTTGATGAATGTGTACCCTCGATAGGATATAAAAGAGTAAAACAGACTATATCTCACCAAACGGCATGAACAAACAAAGATGTAAGATTGGGACTGCAGT